>NW_004567130.1:1320182-1336339 GCF_000260355.1 Condylura cristata | reverse complement strand
AGGTGGCTGGGAGAGGGAGGAATGGGGGAGAAGGAGGTGTGGGGTCGGGCTTCCCTCTGACTTGGTTTGCTGGGCTCCACTTTTCAGAACCCCACACTGGGAGGGTCTTCAGAGAGTCTGTGCCTGAAGCCCAGGGCTCAGCCCCAAACCAGCCAGCCTCAAGTAGCGGCTGAGATCTCTGGGGTCTAGAAGAGAACTAGTCAGTCCAGGAAGCAAAACTGTGCTCTAACCGGGAAACTAACAATGTGCTTCAAGTAAGAATAGTGGGGGAGTTGGAGGTGGGGCCGTTAATCTCTGGGGTATTCCAGCAAGAAGGCTCTGGGAAGTGGCATTAGCCTGAGGGGAGGGGCAGTTAGGGACTATGGACAACTGGCTGGTCAGTCACTTTATGAGCCTGCTGGGACCCAGAGGGACCTGCCACAGGGGACTTCAAAACCCATTGACAACCCATGTCCAAGCAGAATTAGCTAGAAGATTGAATAACTGGAAGAATCTGGAGGGAAAAAAAACAGAACTGACTCCCTTTGTCTCAAGTCTTAGGCAAGATAGGCCTTCCTCAGCCCTCAGGCCACTTGACCGGAAGTGGGATGTCAGGGGATGAAGATGGTGGCCTTTCTTTTCAGAACATGAAGCTTTCAAGTCACTTTCTCCCCAAATGCACACCCAGCCGAGTCCGCAGAAGAAAGGCCACCTTGGTAGCACCTGCACGCTGCTGTGCAGATCCTCACCTGGTTGCTTCCCAAGGCCCGAGGCGGGCTCTACAATGGTGAGCAGAAGCACAGACGGACGCGCGTGGGCGGACGCTCAGGGAGCCCTGGGCGGGAGCTCAGTGAGGCATGGGGCAGACTTGTGTTACTGAAAGGCTTCCTGACTCTCAAAGGTTGATATTTGGTTCACTTGTTATTTTTGCATGTTTAAACTTTAATATATTGCAGGAAAATAGCATTTGTGGTCACTTCTGCCTTAAAGGCTGTGCCTGAGCAAGTATCTCACTGGCCTCTGAACCTGGCCCCATGCCAGTCACACTTTCCACGAGTGTCTAAGTGACTGTGTCCCCTCGGGTCCTGGAAAGTTCCCTGTGCCCACACACGGCCTCAGAAATGGACTCTCCTTGATGGAGAACGTCAGAGATGTGTATACACCCAGCAGCAGGAAAAACATGACCGACTGCAAATGTCAAGCAGCCGGCTAGTGGCCAGCATACACGACCCCGGTGACCGCGACCTCCGACCTACTCGGATGCATTGCTGCGGGCTGCGCGTCCCTGGACTGAAAGCTGGTTCTGTGGGATCATCTCCTTCTCACAGTGCCAGATGGTCTGCAAATGTCACAGAGGGGAGAAAAGGCTGAAATTTCCATAAATTTGCTGGAGCCAGGAGGGGCTTTGGGTGTATGGACGCTCTTGGCCACTCTGGGCAGGAAAGGGCAGCCTGCAATGTCAGGCTGGCAAAGCCAGGAGGAGCCAGGGTCCTTGGCCTGTGGCCGGGGTTAGTAGATTTGCAGAGACTGGTGTATGTTGCTGCGGGGTTTGGACTTTATCTGATCCCGAGACTTTATCTGGCTTAGGGTGGAGGCAGAGGAAGACAGTCCAGGCGATGAGGCATTTCTGTGAGCTGCAGAGAGAATGCCAAAGCAAACAGGCCCATCTGGGAGAATCTGCCAAAGACCCCCAAAGGCCCAGGATGAGCTGACGGCAGACACTGCCCATGTGACGTGGTGATGGGTCACTGGTCACTTCTTTATTTACCAACCGTGCTGGAAACAGCTGCCCACCCCTGGGCAGGTTGTGTCTCTCAGTCTCCTGGGGGTGAGCACCCACACCCAGCAAGGAGGGGGAGTGGACTCTCCACCCACCCAGAGGACTGCGCCTCTCCCATGACATCTGGGGGTGCTGACTGGTCACTTAAAGGGACTTGTGGAGGGACCCATTATTCCTTCGTGCTTAATGTCATGGTCTGGAAAAATGGGCAAATGTGGAGAGGTATGTGGTCTTTAGAGATGAGAAAACAGAGGCACAGAAAGGTTGTTTTTTTTTTTTTTAAGATTTATTTATCTATGCATACAAGAACTGGGGTACAGGCCAGACGTGCAGGGAGTGAGAGGATTCACCAGAGACAGACTGGGGAGCAGAGCAGGCCGACTGACTGAAATACACTGCTGAGGGGAGCAGTGGGAGGGCCAGGAGGTCTGCCATGCCGTGTGGGTGAGCTCCCTGGCAGCGGCTGGGGATGGCTTCATAGTGCTGCGTTTTAACCCGTTGTGCCACAAGGGAGGGGCCACAGAAAGGCTAATTGTTTTGCCTGAACTCACACAGCAGGGCTTGGCCTTTAAACCCTCCACCGGAGTCCTTTTCAGTTATCATTGCAGGGCCTGTCTGGAACAAGGGTCTGTCCAGTCCCCTGTGCTGAAGTCAAAACCCCAGAGAGAACACAGACCTGTTAGCTTACCACTCTGGGCCTGTTCTTGTTTCGAGGAATTGCATGTATTTGTCTTCAAATTCCCGATGTGGGTGGAGGTCGGGGGCTTCTGGAAGAAGTGAGGAACACCCCTGGCTGGGCCCATGGGAGTATGGGTTCTTCAAACCACCGTGTAGGGAGAGAGCGCCCAGCCTACCACCTTCAGGGAGCTCAAGCTGCCAGGTTCTGAATCCCAGCTCGACCGTCTCTGAGCTGTGTAGCTTGGGCCGTTTGCCTGCCCTTTCTGTGCCTGCATCTCCATCCCTAAATGGGGATAATAATAAAGGGATTAAATATACCAGGATTAAATATAGCTCAAGTATGCTGCAGGCACGCTGGTTTTAGACTGAGCCCTGAGGCACAGTGCCAGTGAAAATTCCCAGGCTTCACCAGCTCCTGCTCCTAATCCAGGCCCTTTTTGCCTCGCTGTCGTTAAAGTAACAGAACAGCCCAGATTCTAAACATAGACTCACATCTATTTATGCTTACACACAAGCATGAGCATTTTCTTTTTAAGGACCAGAGAAATGCTGATAGGTGAGCTAAATCATCATTTGCAGATATTGTTTACCTGAAGGGAAATCCAGAAGTAACAGTGGTCAAATATACTTAGCCTCTCAAATGGCCCCCGGAAGAACTTCAGCAGAGGCAGGCAGAGGCCAGGGACACTCTCTCTTGTCCTCGATGCTCCTCTTTTATTAGTTCCCAAGGACCAGTGAGCCAAGCTGCTGCTTGGAATTCAAGGCCAGCCCACGGGACGGAAGGTGCTGACGGGGCCACAGAGCTGGGGTGCCATCCTCCTCCTGGGGTCTTGCCTGGGGGGCTTTCCCACCTGGCACCCGCTCAGTCCCCGGCAGGAGCCACAGCCACTGTCCCCGAAGGACACAGCTCTGATGGTGACTCACCGCTTCATTTTTAGCGCGTCCCCCTCTGCCTGTGGCTCTGTGCTTGGCAGCTGCCTGTCTGGGCGTCGGGGCCCGCTCCCTGGCATCACCACCCTGAGCTCTGACCTGCAGAGACAGGGACCAGGGTGTCCATGCCAAGGAGCAGCCCTTGATGACCGCCGCCCCCCCCCCCCAAGAGAAGGGAGTGAGCAAAAGCGGGCCCGAGGTATGTCTGGCCCTGGGATATGCTCCGTGGCCACCCCCTGCAACAGACGAGAATTCCCAGCCTGACAGCAAGTCACGAAGTTCTGTCTTATGGGGGCTACTGCTGCTCTCCTTCCAAAGTGGGGTGACGGGCCTCAGAGCCACATGCCGAGGTGACCCGGCAGAAGGCTCTTGCTGAAGGCTCTTGCTGCAGACTTGCCAGTTCACACCTTCAGGAGTTTAAGGAGCTTTAAGCTGAAAAGGCCTTTTCTGCCAGCTGCTCCCAGGCCTGAGTAAACAAAAACCTATTTATGTCCTCGGAGCTCTGAATTGAAGGCAGGGCGGGGACAGGCCAGGCCAGGGTGCCGTGGAGAGGCCGCCCCTGGCTGGGCGGCGCGGTCTGGGTCAGCTGCGTTCTCCGCAGCCCTGGCCTTGTTTTGTGAAGCTGGGAGAAGAACGTACTGAGAACCCGGACACCTTCTCCACCCACAGCTGGCGTGTTGGCACATCAGCCCCCGCCCCTGCATCTGTGAGGTCCATCTTACTGTCTGTTTCACCGAATCATTTACAAGTCATTGGCAGACATCATGATCCTTAGCCCCCCAACCTCAGGGCAACTCTGAGAACAAAGGGGCTCCCACATCACTACGGAGGAGGGAACTGGACTCTGGTATCACAACGTTACAGAACCTGTCTATCAGATCAGCCCCCGCCCACGCCCCTCAGCACCCTATGATGCCCTCGGAAGCTGTTTTGGCTTCAGCCCAAGCATGTTGTCCTCAGCTGTCATGGCCGGGAGGCCACCCCATGGGTGCCCGTGGGAAAGCTCGTCTTGCAAGCAGAGCCCCAGCTGTTTGCTGTCTGGGCAGCCAGCTCGAAGCTGTCTGTGCAGAGTTCAGCCTTGGGAGGCAGAGACCATGTGTCCCCTGAAGCAAAGGGTGGGCGACCTTCCCATCCGGTCCGTGGACAAGACTGTCTCTATCTGGGGAAAGCTCAGACCGGCGCACTGTCCATTATAAAGGATACAGGTGTCCTGACGCCTGTGACGCCAGGTGTTACGTGTGCAGGTGCCACTGGCCTCACCCCCCCAACCCCCAAGAACACGAGTGTAAACCTGGTCTCTGCCCTCTGCGGGGCACATTCTCAATCCTGGTGGAGTCTCGTCCCGTCCTGGGGCAGCCATCCTCCCTGTCTCATCGCTCACCAGGAGACTGTGGGGAGATTTGGAGACCCCAGGAGTCCCCTGTGCCCTCATAAGCCTTCACCTTACAGGGCTGGGTGGGTTCACCTGCAGACCCTCGTGTCAGGCACCAGCATGGGACTCTAGGACAGCTGTGTCTCCCAGGTGACTGACATGCACCTGCAGACCAGCAGCTCCTCTGAGGCCTTCGCAGAGGAGGCCTACGACCCCCAGAGTGGCAGTGAAGGGTGACAGAGATGAAAGGCGAATCCGTGCCAGTCCCTTTTTTTTTTAAAGATTTATTTATTTATGCATATAGAACTGGGGCACAGGCCAGAGGCTCGGGGCAGTGAGAGGATTCACCAGAGACAGAGCGGGGAGCAGAACAGGCAGATTGACGAAGTACACTGCTGAGGGGAGCAGCGGGCGGGTCAGGAGAGGTCTGCTGCGCCATGTGGTCACCTCTGGGGCAGGCGGGGATCAAACTCATGTGGAAGCGGCTTTAGCTTCTCAGTGCTGCGCTTTAACCCGCTGCGCCACCAGGGAGGGCCCATGTGCCAGTCCCTTTTAATAGCCGCTTTATCATTTGTCATTGTAGGGCTTCCAGTTCAGTTTGCTCTCGAGATGTCTTAAAACTAGACATGAGCCCCCTTAGGTTCACCTGCCTTGGGGCTGGGGGGCCCACAAGATGCAAAGCTTCAAGAGTTGCCCTTCTTTATGCCTCTCTCTTGAAAGCAAAATATTTGGGGGTTGATGAAATTCCCACCGTCCAACTTGGTTGGAAATTCTTAGCCTACAACCTGTGATGTCACCTTCATTGGTGAAGATGGCGGCCTGGATCCAGAGGCCTTGATTCCGTAGGTTTCAGGGGTGAAGACATTGTTTTTGAGAAAAAGGGTGCCCCCACCCCCGCCTGTTCAAGACAGAGCAGTTGACTTGAGCGCATGAGTCGACTCAGTGAGCAGAGGCAACATCTGTTCACATTAAACATCATCTAGCCCAAGCCAGCCTGGGCGGAGCCCAGAGAGTGGCTCAAAGCAGAGAGAGCCAGCAGGGAGGAAGCGCAGGTACCAGGCCGGGCTGCGCCCCAGGCCAGCACAGCCCGAGCTGGGCAGACACGCACCAGCGCTTTTCACCCCTCAGGGGACACAAGCCAGGGCAGGTCTTCCGGGTGTGCAGTTCCAGCTGAAAGTGAAGGCAGAGGGCAAGGAGTGGCCCCGGCGCCTGGCACGAGGCCCAGGCCTCCAGGAGGGGCCGACTGGGGACTGGAGAGGAGACCGTTGTGGCCAGCAGGGCTCAGGGACGCTGGGTTCCTGGTGCCCAGGGAAGGGGAGGGCGGCTTCTGGTCTGTCACCCTTCTCTCGGCAGTTGGCAATGGAGAAACTTCTGTGTATCTGGCGTGGGGGTACAGTGTGGACATGTCAGACCGGGGCCCCACTTGCAGGGCGTTTTCAGTCTGCCTGGGGTTAAACAAGTAAAGAAGCAATAGGAGATTTCAGCGTTACTAGCATACAAATAAGATAGGATGGGGGACCGTGACCTTTTAGTTTTAGTTTTAAAGATTTATTTACTTATTCATACAGAACTGGGGTACAGACCAGAGGTGCAGGGGTGGTGAGAGAACTCACCAGAGACAGAGCGTGGAGCATATAGCAGATTGACTGAAATACACTGCTGAGGGAAGCAGCGGGCGGGTCAGGAGAGGTGGGTCAACTCCCTGGTCAGCCTGGGGTTTGATTTCATGCTGCAGTGGAGTAGGGGAGAGAAACAAGAGAGGAAGACAAGAAAGACAGAAAAATGGGAAAATGAAAGAAACCAGTTGGGAAGGTCTGGAGGGAAAGGGACGAGCACATTCGTAAAGGGGGGCAGGGGAAGGAAGCCGCTGCTGACCCGGAGGGCACCCCATATCACAGCGGAGGGCACCCCATATCACAGTGGAGGGCACCCCATATCACAGCTGAGGGCGGAGGGCATGCAGGCCTGCCAGCAGCCACGGTGCCTGAGCTCCGCAGGGCGTCCCGCGTGTCTCTGTGTGTGTGGACCTGGCTTAGCGCTGGCCTTGAGTTCAGTTCTTAGTTTCCCGACTGGGTTGTATCACTCCGCAGTATCAAAGGCAGGAAATGTGCTTTCTTTGTTTTCATCTCTGCAGAACACTTTCCAACGTTCTATACACCGCAGGGTCATAAAATTTTGTTTGAATAAATGAATGCATAGATGGATGGATGGATGGGTGGATGGGAGGAAGGAAGGAAGGAGGGAGGGAGGGAGGAAGGAAGGAGGGAGGGGGAGAGGGAGGAGCTGGATGCATGGATGCTTGAATGGGTAGGTGGTGGATGGGTGGGTGGTGGATGCCGAAAGTTTGATTGGATCCTCATCTTGAAAATATGTAAAATGATAAAAGTTTAAGAAAAGACAATTTCACCTTTATTTAACAAAGTGTGGTAGTTCTGCCCTAATTCTTAGAGCAAATGGCAAAGAATGAACACTTTCCTCTGCTTTCCATCTTTTTTCACAACAAAATTGTCCCAGGACTGACAGACACCCGCCTTCCACACTTCACTCCTGTGGCTCAAAAATCTCTTTACCTTTTTAGATGCAAAAACCCAAGGTCTTCATCACCATTGCCACAGTACTCTGGAAGCTTTTTCTGGAAGGTGAGATCCAATCCTGTTGGGGTTGGGGTAGGAGAGGTAGCTGGCTCACCTCTGACGCCCCTCCAGCGGCCACTTCACTCTCTGCCATCAACTACACGCCACAGATGTCTCCAAATCTTGTCTCCAGCTTTGTTCCTTCCCGGACAGGCTCAGCAAGAGCTTTGGCCTCAGGACTCCCCACCCCCAGGGACTTCAAGGAAGAGCCCCAGGCCATTCCCAGGGGATGCTGTGGACCTGAAATGCTCGGCTGGATCTAGAGGCATTTCCGCTAGGAGCTGAGATTGGAGTAGCTGACCCTGGCTGGTCTTTCTGGAGATTCCCTGCTGCTGTTCCCCTGATTCCTGGCCATCCACTGTATTTCCTAGGACTGTTTTTCTAGCCTACTTAGCTATTCATGGGGAAAATATCACAGTGGGTAGGAAGAGAAGAAAAACAAGAGCAAAGGGAAAAGAGGTTAACAAAAAAAGACTTGGAGAAATACTGAATGCTCTTGTTAAGTGAATCCTTTCCCAAGGTGTATTAGCATTCAAGCGTCATAAGTAATCCAAGTTACAGAAGGTCCTCCTGGTTCAGGCCTAGTTTTTGTATATCTGCTGGGTTTTGCCCACCTGCCAGTCAAGGGCCCAGCGAGGACTCTGCTTCAAAGCCAGCTGGGCAAACATCTGGTCATCTGCAATCTTCTTACAACCTCCCCTCTCTAACTCTCCAGAAGTGGTTTCCTACTGTTCTTGGTGCCTAGATTTCCCAAGGAAGAGGAAGTGAGGGGAGGAGAACCTTCCTCGGGACCTCAAGGAGACTGTCCCCTCCACCTAGGGCTCTGTGGAGATGTCACCTCCTCCAGCTGCTTCCCCTGACCATCTGCCCCTTCGCCCTGCTCCTCCCCCTCCCTGCAGACGGACATTCTGTCTTCCATCAGCTCATCTTATGGTCTTCACAGAATGTATCAACACCTGAAGTTGTGGGGTCCCCTTCTTTAGACCTCCCACTCTCGCAGGCAACTCTGTGGAAGGAGATTTGCCTGTCTTATTCACCAATCATCCCAGCCCCTTGAAAGGTGCTCCCTAAATGCTCGTTCAAATAAATGGAATTTTTTAATTGAAACCTTTGCAGAAGTACTAATATGAAGCATCATTGCATTCCAGCAGGCTTGCCCCTGCCTCCCAGGAGTTTCTTTATAGAACAAGTCAGATGTGTGTATTTCTGTCTCCCATAGGTAATCCAATGAATGCAACTCTTGTGCAAAGTGTGGCATGAAATAACTCGAGTCATTGTGAAGAACACAATGAGATAATTGTGCAAAGCAGGAAGCAGAATGCCTGGGGTGCTGTGAGTGTCCCATGAATCTTGGTGCTGAATTAAGTCAACTCAAGTACTGCTTTTTTCACGCACACGTGGGGATCCACAGCTTCATAGCCCCCGTGGTTTGATCTCTGTTACAATTCATCTCACACTGCCTTGCCCCAGATATCTTATCTTTCAGGAAATGTTCTTCCCAGCTTTTCTATCACGTTTGAATATGATCAGCATGGTGTTGAAGGCCGTGTGGGAAAAGGGCTAGTAGACAGTTGAGCGGAACGGAGTGAGGGCAGAAGCCCGAGGCCTTCCCCAGAGACCTCGCCGCAGGCAGGCATTACCGGGTTCAGCCCGCCTTCTCTGGTGCACGACTCCAAAGGTTACAGAACCATCGGACCCAGTTCTCGTTGGGCTCACATGTCTCCATCTTGTGATGAGAACCAAACTTGTCAGTGCCTTGCTGACATTTAGATTCTCACAGGGCTTCCTGATTCCTCTGACCCTTTTCTCCAGGGACCCAGCGTCGATGATCGAATAGGTAGCAGGTGCTCATCAGGTGACTGGCTCTCAGTGAACCCAAGCTGGCTTCCAATTCAATCCCTACCGGAGAGTCTCTGTCGCAGTCAGCCGAGGCCGAGTCTGCTGCTGTCACACACAATCCCCAGGTCCAGTGGCCCCAGCAACTTGGATGTAGTGCTCACGCCATGTGCCTGCAAAGGTGGATTCCAGGTCAGTCTTCATCTCGGGGATCCCTGTGAAGAAGCAGCCCCTCTTAGGACACACTCTGTTGGCTAAAAAGAGTCACATGGCTGAACTCATGATCGGTGACGCAGGCCATGTTGGGTGGGGCTCCATGGGGCCATTTTGAATGATAATACAAACTACCACTGGACCAACAGTGGGATCTACCTCCTGTCTCTTTAGAAAATTGGGGTATCTGGCCCACTGGTGCAGCTGGTCAAAGCACAGAAATGTGAAGATGGCTGCGGCTGCAGCTGCTTCGCTGCAAGTTCGAGCCCCGCCCCAGAGGTGACCCCATGGCGGGCAGACCTCTCCTGTCTCACCCGCTGCTCCCCTCAGCAGTGTGCTTTGTTGATCTGCCTGTTCCACTCCCCACTCTGACTATGGTGAATCTTCTCACCGCTCCTGCACCTCTGGCCTGTACCCCAGTTCTGTATGCATAAATAAATAGATCTTTAAAAAAAAAGAAAATTGGGGTATCTCTCCCATATTAGTTTCCAGAATTAACGGAATAATCATGTTGAATATTAACATTTTGAGAACTTTGGGGTATGATGTGGATGTTCTATTGTGGCCCCAACATGCTGGGTTCACATAGGTAGAGAACCCTGACATTTGTGACCAAGGAGTTACAGTCCATTTCTCCACTCAGTTGCTGCACCAGAGGCCCAGAACCCCTTGAATTCCATCCCTCAGCTGACACCCAGATCCTGAGTCCTTTCTCAGAGATCTCTCTGGGCTTTGTCCCTCGTCTCCAAAAGGATTCCAGTGCCTGAGTTTACGCTCAAGTCACCCCTCAGACTTGTGAAACCCCTTCCTAATGGGCCCCGGTCTTGCTCCGCTCTCCCTCCAACCTACCTGCCGCTGCCGGCTGAGTGCCTTTTGAAATTCAAGGATAATGGTGTCTCTCGCTCTGTGTCAGAACTTCAAGGTATCTACCTGCTGGGTAAAACCCCAGCTCCTCCGAGGACACTACAATGCCACAGTTGAGACGAGAACCTTCCCATCAGCCTGTGGGGGTGCCAGCTGGGATCCATCCTGGCTGTGTGACCCCAGGCAAGTCTCTCTACCTCTCTGAGCCTGTTTCTCCATCCTTCTGATGGACACAGGAGAGCCCTTGCTCTTTCTGCCCTCCCACCTTTGTGCTTCTTTCTGTCCCCTGAATACGCTACGCCTTTTTAGGCCCTAGGACTCAGACATACGTCCCCGCTACCTGAGAAAAGTCTTTCTTTACCCACTAGGAAAAAATGGGATCACGGAGGGGGTGTGTCCAGCTCTTCGAATGGCTTTACTTCCAACAGGAGCACCCAGCTGGCCTTCAGTGGATGAGTGGCTAACCAAACTGCAGACCGGCCAGACAGTGGAATATTACTCAGCAAGGAAAAGAACCGAGCAACTAAGCCACGGCAAGACACAGAGGAACCTTGGATATTACTAAGAAAAAGAAGCCGATCTGAAGATTCTCCTCCTTGGGTGATTCTGACCTGGTGCCATTGTGGAGATGGCACAAGTGTGGAGACTGTAAGGAGAACAGGGGCTTGAGGAGGGGGTTGTGAGTAAACAGAGCATGGATGACTTTCAGGACTGCAAAGTGATCGAGCATATACATTTGTTAAAACCCAGAGAATGTACAACTCACAGCAAATCTTAATGTAGATGACAGACTTAAAAGATACTATATCGATAGCGATTTGTCCATTGGAATAAATGTATCACTAAATACAGAAACTCGGAGGGGAAAGTGTTTTCTGTAAACCTAAAGCCATTCTCTTTTTTTTTATTCTTCATACAGTTCTGCATACAGAACTGGGGTACAAGCCAGAGGTGCAGGGAGGTGAGAGGATTCGCCAGAGACAGAGTGGGGGGCAGAACAGGCACATCGACGAAGTACACTGCTGAGGGGAGCAGCAGGCAGGTCAGGAGAGGTCTGCCTCGCCATGTGGTCACCTCCAGGGCGGGGAATGAACTCGCAATGAGCTTGCAGTGCTGTGTCCTTACCAGTCGCGCCACCAGGAAGGGCCCTAGTTTATTTTTTTAACTGCCTGTTTGCCCTGTGATAGTGGCACCTATTACAATCACCCCGAACAATTCAGAGAGAAGAAACAATTCAGAGAGAAGTGCCCCAAGGATTGTTACCCAGGATGTAACTGGCGTAGCCATCGTGGACGTTGATCTGGATTTATCTTTGAAAAACTGGAGGTGGAAGTATCATCACACCCAGTACCTGTCACAAAGGCATGGGGCATCCATCTCAAAGAACACGCAACTGTCCACCCCCTTCCACGATTACTTACAACAGCTGGGACTTGGCCTCGACTAGCTGCCCACCCATGGCTGGTTGGTCAGGAAGATGAAGCTCGTCCCCACTCAGGATGCCGCTCGGCCATCAGGAAAGGAAACAGCCGTTTATAGCAAAGTGCAGGAAGCTCAAAGGAATCGTGCAGAAAAGCAAGTAGAGCCGTGAAGCAAATACTGGACACAAGGGCTGATGGGTAAAAGAAAACACGTAGGAAACGAGTGCTGATAAACACCGCGAGGACGCGGAGCCCAGGGGGAGGCAGGAGTGGGCGCTGCATCTCCACCAAGCGGCTGCGCTCGCCTCTGCCCGCCGATGCCCTGCCCTCATCTCACTGGTTGATCTCCTGTCCTCCGGTCAATTTTTAGCCTCTCTGAGCCTCGGGTTCTAGTCTGCAAAACGGGGCTCAAAACAATACTGACCTCGGTGTTGAACGCACGGAGGAGGGTGGTGGTGGTGGCGTCCCCATGCACAGCCCCCCAGCCGCCTCACCTCTGTCCTGGTGTCTCCCCTCCGCGGGTTCTCTGGAGGCACCAGCGTGACTGAAGCTCAGGCAGTGGAGCAGGAGCTGGGGGCATCCAGACACCTGCTCCCCCATAGCAGGCAGGGCCACAGGGCCCCGCCCAAAGGCCATCACTAATGGCACTAACAGTGCCAAGTAGCCTCAGCCTGGGCCAGTCGGGCACCTGGCTTCCATGGTTCCTCAGCCCTCGGCAGGGAGGTTTGGGCCTGGCCCAAGGGACTGGGTGGTGGGTTATGCGGGGTGTGAGGGCAGATGGAGGGGGGCCAAGGGCAGCCTCAGGCACTGCCCCCAGCTGGCTGCTTTGGACCCTTTTTTGCACCCCTGGGGCCTTGTCTCACTCCAGCGGCTACTGCCACCTGTGACCCATGGGGACAGCTCAGGTTGAACAAATCCCTCCCCCTCTTCCGGGGGGCTGTTTCGAAGCTGCACTTTGTAGGACCTTCCAAAAGTCCCCACAGGTCTGCCCCTTGTCTGGTGCCTCCTCCTGCCCTCCCCCCCCATACATGCTGTGGTCCTGTCCGCCCCCCAACACAAACCAAACCCCACTGATGCAGAACCAGCTCTCCCGGGGAAGAGTCAGATGTGCCGGGGATGTGGGGACGCCCTCACAAGGCTGAAGTGGGGCACACGATCAGCTGGGGCAGAGAGGTTCCTGGGGAGAGTGAGGGGTGAGGTCTGTCTGACAGCAAAGCATAGCTGTGCACCCCTAAATTACACTATTTTCCTTCTTGCAGTGGAATGAATGCTGCCTCAGACAGATGCTGCCCTGCAGCTGTTTGTGGGGGGCCCCGTGGCAGGCCAGGGGCTTTGAAATGAGGGATTGGAATGGAATCTGACAAAGGGGCCAGTGTTTTTGAGGGAACTTGACATGCGCCCAGCAGAGCCCGCGGCGGGAGTTTGCACAGCTGCGGCTGGGAGCAAACGTACTTTTAGCTGACCGGGCCCGCGGCTCTGGGCATTGAACCTGACACCTTCCAGATGTCTGCGCCTGCCTCTGGCACCATCCACCTCGCCGCACACTCACACACACACTCCTACAACACAGTTCTGTGAGTGTGCATTGTATATGACCCCAGGCCTCTCCTGCAGAGCCCACACCCAGCCCAAGGTGAGCCCCCAGGCTGAGCAAGAAATCTGCGGGCTGGATGCCAGCACAGCTCAGGGTCAAAGTCACCTCCATTGCACTGGCCACTCGCACCGCTGGGCTCCAGGGTGGATGGTAAGGGGATATGAAACATGCCTTCCAGGAGGTTCTTTCAACTCATATCACATCTGGGCACAAACCAGGACTTTGGGGGTGCAGGAAGACACTCCTACAGGTCACTCCTCAGGCTCCATCTGAGCTGGAAGAAAACCCTGATGGGGGGTCCAGAATAACCCTAGATGTGGGGGGATCTCCAGAGGAGCTCACTAACCAGGGTCTTTGTGCTCTCAGGGCCACGGCGCCCTGAGCCTGCACTGGATTAAAGCAACATGGATTTGAGCTCACCCAGGGTCTCCGAGCAGCCCCCATGTAGGACGTGACCCAGGCACCAGGGCGCTGTTTCCGAGGCTCCAGCAGGGTCTTCTTCCTCCCGGCGTCACCATTGTGGCTGCCGGCCTCCCCCACCCTGGGCGGGCTGAGTCGGGCCTGCGTGTCCTGCGCACCTCCAGTGACATCTCCTGTGTCCGTGTCTTCCTGGTGCCCCTTCCCCATCGAGACTAGGCCCCCTCGTGGTAGGCTCCCATGGGCCATCCCCTAGATGGCATGTCCAGGCCATCTCCCCAAGCTTCAACCCATAGGAAGGCCCCTCTGCCACGAAGCCAACATTTTCACTGGGTCCTGGGATGGGGACGTGAAGATCTCTGGAGACCGCTATTCCCCTCCTACACCTATGCAGATCTGCCCCACCGCCCGGATGCTCTGCAGGGCTGGGGGGTCCTCCCAGGCTTCCCTCACACAGGCAGGCAGTGCAGACTCTGTTCTGAGGCAGGAGGAGTCCCAGTGCCGAGCCTCAGTCCCGCTCTGCTCCCTGTCGTGGAGGTCAGGCTGGGTCACAGAGCCCCCTACTGGAGCGCTTGCCCCACGCTGATCTTAGCCTGGGGGTGGGGAGCTGAGAGGAGCCGTATGGCTCAAAGTCAGGTGTGGGTGGGATCTGTTTCTTCCAGAGGTTTCTGGAGACTATAGGAGAAACTTTGGGTGCCTTTTGGCACCTGCATTACTCAGGGAGCACCCCTCCCCACCCCTCAAAGCCAGTGTGGTGTGGTACATATGGCACCTTGGGGCTCTCCTGCATTCCTCCTTCCTTGCAAAGACCCTCGCGGTTAGACAGAGCAGAGCAATTCCCATCTGAAGACCTTAACTCCTCATGTAAGTTTCTGGGGAGGAGGCTGGATGCCCCTGAAGGGAGGGGCAGTATTCCCCTCATTCACAAGCCTGGCACCCCTGGATTTATCTGGGTGACGAGGGGAGGGCACAGCCAGATGTGGGGAGGGTCATCTGGGAGCCAGCTCCGGAAGCACCGGCTCTTTGTTCAGTCCTGACGGGGGAGACAAGGAGGGTGGTGGGACAAGGAGGTCCCACTAGGAGGGACACCCAGCAGCCTGCAAGAGCAGACTTGAGCTGGGGATCCTCTCAGCTGTCCACAGTCGTAGAACCCCCTGCACAGCAGCAGATACATGGGCACTGAGCACAGAGGCTGGGATGGCTCTTCAGGACTTTGAGGGTTTTGTCGAGGCGTGCCTGGCCCTCCGGAATATGCCAGGGGCCAGCTCCTAGCCCCTCCCCCTTGGACCCCCAGGCCATCCTCAGGGGAACCTGACCCAGTCTCCGTGACTAATATGACAGGTAAGGATGTCAAGAAACCCGACCCACAGTGAATGTCTCCACTGAACGAGTATTTTCTTTTTCTCTGTGAGGCGTCATGTAGGCTGTTCCATGCCTGGACGCCCCATCAGAAGCTCTGGGGAATGGGACCAAGGGTGATGGCTACTTAGTCTCTTTCTCTATTGGAGGCTACTCCTGGGCATCGGCTCCTGCTGCCCCACTCCCTTCCGCTGGGCAGCCTGTCCCCTGTGCCAAGCGGGCTGCTGGTCCACCAGATCCACTCAGAGCTGCCTGCTCTGGCTGGGCTGAGTTCACCAGGGTTCTGCTGAGCGGTGGGTGGTAAGTTTGCAGGGTCTGGACCTCAGGGAGGTTTGCAGGGCCTGGCCCTCCCCACTGGAGGCTGTCTGCTTGCTCCCCAAAAAGGGGAACAATGGTTTCTGAGTGCTTCTGCTTCCATCTACCTACTGACCTAGTATCTGTCTCTCCGTCCATCCATTCATTCATTCACTCAATTCCTGGTAGTTAAGTCAACTGCTTTCAAAGTTCATGGATCCCCACACTTGCGCAGGACCTTGTGTGGTCAGGGGGAGGCAATGACTGAGGACAGAAACCTCCAGTCATCTCAACTCCTGTCTCTCACTCTGTGGTCCCCTGTGTCAGTAGGTCCTCAGAGCCTATCTAAGCTTCCTCGCAGCTGCCCCCCACCCCTGCAACCCTAATTCCTCAGCTGGATGAGGTGGGACCCCAACCACTGTCCTTAGCTCCCCCTTAAGTGCTTGCCATTCACTCACCCCTTACCAGGCGTCAGGCAGCTGCTAAAACTCCAGAGAGCAATGCTTCTCCTCCTCCCAAGAAATGTACTGCATGGGGACCTATTTTATCCTCGTCTTACCGGTAAGGAAACCAAAGGTGTATCCAAGCTCACACCGTCAGGAAGAGCAGAGCTAGGGTGGGGCCAGGCCTGTTTCCAGGGCTGTGTTTTAACTACTCCCTCATTTTCTGTACGTTTTCCTCTGCATTGTTCGGTAGTGATCTTTTTTTTTTTAATACATTTTTTTTTTAAAGATTTATTTATTTGTACATACAGAACTGGGGTACAGGCCAGAAGCTCAGGGGCGGC
>NW_004567130.1:1315386-1319882 GCF_000260355.1 Condylura cristata | reverse complement strand
GTGGCTTAAGCTTCTTAGTGCTGTGCTTTAACCCGCTGCGCCACCAGGGAGGACCTCAGTAGTGATCTTTTTTTAGGAAAGCAAGTCTGTTCACATCAAGTCCCTTCTGAGCATCTTTTGTCTGTTCTCCATGCTTTTCCAGATGCAGTTTCACCTTCAGTGTGGCAGGCGAAGTCTCTGGTGATCTGACTGCCACAGACCCAGCACTTGTTACTTCGCCCTGCCATAGCCTGGCAGCTTCTAGACCACCGTAGATGCTCTTCCTTGCCTGATCGTCCTTCCCTGCACACGGTTAATAGATGCTGTCCTGTAAGTTTCAACCAAACACCGCTTCCCTCCCCCACTGTGTCTCACTAAGGCTTCCCACCCTGCTGGCTCCACCCTGTTCATGGTGTGTAGAGGTAGTACCCAAAGCTAATGGTCTCTTTATGACTCCTTTTTGCTGATTGAGCTACTGGCTCGACAGAGCAAAACAGTGGTTTTTTTCATCTTGGCCTCCCCAAAGGCTGCAGAGTTGATCCAAAAAGTTTGCTGAATGCCAGACTCCATGTTCCCAAAGCCCCCGCCTCTCCAGAGTGCTCGCTGGACAAGGCTCGCTCAGATGGCCCACAGAGAGGCCCTTGATAAAGCTCCCAGCCCCAGGAGAGAAGCAGCTGGCCCACTGCCAAGACATCATGGGCAAGGCCAGGGGGGCCCTGTATCCCCCCCAGGCCTCCCTACAAGGCTGAAATGTGGATTGTCTGACTCAGGCCGCCGGGGGCCTGGCCCACCCTGTCATGGCCTGTCTGCAGCCTCAGCTTCTCCTTGGGAGAGGGCTGTGTTCAGCTCCGCACCACCCCCCCACCCACTACGGGGGATCACCCTAGAAACTTGCCTCTGGCCATGCAAGGGCACGCGGACTTCTTCATCCACCACCTCCTGAATCCAGAAATGACCCCAGCGCCCACACACAGGTGGACAGACAAACTGCCACCAGGGTCACGTCCGCAATCAGAATGGGCTGGGACCCACTGCCCTGCAGGGAGGATTTCTGGCCACTGCGCCACAGTGGGGCTGGAGTTCATTTGCTGGAAATTCTAAAACAAATGAGACTGAACTTTGGCCTGCCTGAGGGTTGCCTCTGAGGGGATTAAGTGGAAGAGGCAGGACCCGCTGGGGTCATGGAATGTTCTAGAACTCGATGGGGAGTCAGTTACTTACCCAGCTGCACACAGTTCTCCAAACCCTTCGAGCTGTGCAGATAAAGCCTCTGCATTTCATCACATGTAGGGGATGTCCCTCTTTTTCTTTTTTTAAAAAAGATTTATTTATTTATGTACAAGCCAGAGGTGCAGGGGCAGTGAGAGGATTTACCAGATAGCGTGGAGAGCAGAACAGGCAGATCGATGAAGTACGCTGCTGAGAGGAGCAGTGGGCGAGTCAGGTGAGGTCTGCTGCGCCACGTGGTCACCTCCGGGGCGGGATCGAACTCGCACTGAAGCGGCTGCGGCCAGCTTGCAGTGATGCATCCTAACCCGTTGTGCCAGCAGGGAGGGCCTGTCCCCCTTTTTCAAAGCTCTTGTAAGACTGAGTTCTGAGGACACCCCAGAGACAAAGCCACGCTCTCAGAGAGCAGCTCTTGTCCATGATGGTGTCCACAGGAGTGTCCAGGCATGGATGGATTCACCAGACTGGCACATCCTGGGCACAGGGGTTATCTGCACAGCCAGCCCGCACCCTGCTGCCCTCCTCGCTCCCTCATGGCTCTTGCCCCTCAGCTTTTGGGGTGCTGGAACAGACCTGGAGGTGGGAAGTTCCGGGTTCAGAGCTGAAGCAGGTTGCGTCCCCGCAGCCTGGGGCCCTCAGCACCCTCCCCTTCCCTCTAGACCGGCAGGGACCCTGTGGGGACCCCCAGGCCAGCCAACTGTTGAGGAGGACGCCATTGCTGAGGAATTGGAGGGTGCAGGTCTGGGCTCTGTACTGGCCCTGCCACTTACTAGGAGTCTTACACTATTTTAGAATAACACGTTGTAATAAAGTAAAGCCCTCCCTGGTGGCGCAGCGGGTTAAAGCACAGTATGAGAAGCTAAAGCCACTTCCGCATGAGTTCGATTCCCGCCTGCCCCAGAGGAGATCCACATGGCTGGCAGACCTCTCCTGACCCGCCCGCTGCTCCCCTCAGCAGTGTACTTTGTCGATCTGCCTGTTCTGCTCCCCACTCTGTCTCTGGTGAAGACTCTCGCCACCCCTGAGCCTCTGGCCTGTACCCCAGCTCTGTATGTGCAAATAAATAAATCTTTAAATAATTATAATAATAATAGTAAAGGGAAGAAGACGAACAGCACTGACAAGATCTTGGGCCTCCTGCCATATGGCCCCCCAAGGGAGCACCGTGGCATCTATGGGAAGGGCGTTCTCCTCTCAACCTCTGGGAGCACCTCTATGCACAGCAGGGTGCCCACTGCCTGGCTTTGATGCCCCAGTCTACAGCTCACTGTCTGTGTTCTTGGGCAATTTATCTCTCTGTGCCTGTGTCCTTATCAATAAGATGGAGCCAGCCGCGCCAGCCGGCTAGGGCGGAGAATTCACCCACCACTGACACATGTCAAAGCAGGCAACGCGTGTTGTCTTTGAAGTCGGATCCTGCTCCTGGGTGCTGGGTGCGGCTCTGTGTCCCTTCCCCTGACCCCAGGGGGCCCTCTGGGAGCTTCTAAGGTAAGAACAGCTTATGTGCTTGGTGTTCAGTTCCACACGCCTGCAGGATCATCGGAAGCCACGCTGCATGAGAAAGCATGCTTCTCTGTGTCTGCACTGTTAGGGGCCCTGGGCCTGTACATGCCCAGCACTCAGACAAGAGTGACCCCAGCCTCTTGGAGGCCACCACACCCTCCACACAGAAGATCCCAGCCTTTCTTTCTTAAGATAAAAATTATTGGGCTCTCCGTGGTGGTGCAGCGGGTTAAAGCACAGCATTGAGAAGCTAAAGCCACTTCAGTATGAGTTTGATCCCCGCCTGCCCCGGAGGTGACCACATGGCGTGGCAGACCTCTCTTGACATGCCCGCTGTTCCCCTCAGCAGTGTTCTTTGTGGATCAGCCTGTTCTGCTCCCCGCTCTGTCTCTGGTGAATCTTCTCACTGCCCTGCACCTTTGGCCTGTACCCCAGTTCTGTATGCATAAATAAATAAATCTTAAAAAAATTATTTTGTTTTCAAGTAAGCTGAGATAATGGGGTTGAGGCAAGGCAGCTGCCTTGCAGAATCTGGGGCTCACAACAAGCCAACCCCTTTGGACAGCACCCGAATCCCAGCCCATGGCCTGTGCAGCACAGCCCCCTTCCAGCTCCCCACTCCCAGTTCTGAGCCTTGGTCCCCCACTTAGGCGGGGCTGGGGTCTCCCTCCCGCCATGGCTCCTGCACAAAGCTCCTTTCATTCTCCACAGCCCGGTTCTCTGGTTTTTAAATCTGAGGCCGGGATTCCTTTCTTCCTTTCTTGGCAGTGTGGGGTTGAGCTGTTTATACTTGGGGGTGGTGGGGGTGCACTCTGCTCTCCAGACATTCCCAGGCAGAGGTGGAGTGAGGGGGCCACACCCAGTGGGGCTCACATTTGTCTGGGTCAGGCAGTGGGCATCCGTCCTCACACCCAGAACTCGGAAGAGGGGGGCTCCAGGGCTCCCCTCACCCACCCACACGGAGCCTCAGTTTTCCCATCTGCCAAATGGGACCTGGATGCCCCAGGGGCTGCTCACAGTGGGCCTTCAGAAGTATGTCCCACTGCGGACAGGACGGGGGCTGCTGTTGTTCTCTGTATACACTTGGGGGGAACATCATTAATAGATGACTCGTGTGGGTCTGCTCTGAATATATACATCCACAGAGGGCTTCTGCAGTAGATAGGGCTGGAAAAGGGAGAGAGCAAAGTAAGGAGGGCAGCAGCGTGGGGAAGTTCTAGATGGGGCAGGACTGAAGGCAAGCGGGCCAGGCCGGTCTTGTCACTCAGGGTCGCATTTTCCTCCTCACTGTAGCAGGTGCAATGAGCTCACATGCAAATGTCTTTGCTTTGTCAATGCTGTTCATGATAAGGTTGATGTGGACAAAACAATCCCGGTCTTTGCTGAACAAAAGCCATTATGTGAGGACTGGCTTTCGTTATGCTTTGTTTTCTTATATGCAGTTAACAAGTGCCTGTCAATCATGTTACTGTTGTCATTCCTTCTCGTGCCTGATTCATATTCTGTTGTCTGAGTAGACCGAATTTGTTCACCCATCCATCCATCATCCACCCATCTATCCACTCATCCATCATCCATCCTTTCTTCCATCCATCCATCTACCCATCATCCACCCACCCACCCATCCTTTCTTCCACCCACCCACTCACCCATCCATCCATCATCCATCCATTCTTTCTTCCACCCATCCACCCACCCACCCACCCATCCATCCACCTACCCTTTCACCCACTTACCCATCCATCCATCCTTTCTTCCACCCATCCACCCACCCATTCACCCACTTA
>NW_004567130.1:1300912-1315127 GCF_000260355.1 Condylura cristata | reverse complement strand
CCTCCCATCCATCTACCCACCCACCCATCCATCCATCCACCCACCCATCCATCCATGGGTACCTGAGTTATTTCCACACTGAAGAGCCAGGAAGGGCCACTTTTATGACCAGCCTGCTTCATACTTCAGGTTCTCAACCCAAGTTTGTCATTTGGTGACAAACAAGGATGAATTTATTTCTTTTCCTCAGAGAGAGCGGAATAAATATGGCTGCCTGGGACAGGGAGGAAGTGGGGATGAGCGATGAAGACAGGTGTCAAAGGAAAAACAAGGTGTGTTGGAGGGTCTGAGAGTTGGGGCTGCCTCGGAGATATTTATCCTGATTTCCAAATTTCTGAATTTAAGTTCTTTGGAGAGAGAGAAAGAAAGATCCTGGAGTTAACAACTCTTGAAAAATATTAAGCTCACTGTCAGATTTGGACTGAGGGAAGGGCTGGGGGCCTGGAAGAGGTAGCACTAAAGTTCAAATTCCAGGGATTTTGAGCTGTGTCTACACCCTCCCTGATCTGCAGAGTGACCCAGTGCAGGGTTATTTGGTGCTAAGTGATTTTATCAGCATAGAGGAACTCACCTGACACTGTTTCCTTTCAATGCCCATCCTTTGACAAATTCCAAGCTTCGGCTGCTTTATTTACTTCCCCTCCTCTGCTCTCAGCCTTGTTCCCTCTTCTGCTGGACGCAGCCTGGGCCCCTCCACTTCTGGCCCAGGCACGCCCCTTCCGTGTAGTAGGATGTTGCTTTTGAATCAGCCTTAGAGCATTCTCGTGCTGTTTAGCCAACTGATACTTACTCTCTCAACAAACACACTCTGTTCCTTCTGTGTGTTTTAGTCCTTTGCCATTTCCCTTCTTCACAGCTCATGAACCTAGATACCTGTGTTGTGGTTTGTGACAGGAGGAATTTCCAATCGAAGGGAGCCGCATTTGAGGCTGGTGAGATGGAGATGAAGCCTCACCCCGTCGGAGTTCTCGGACCCCAGTGCCAGGGACCGAGCCTGGCTATTCTCCAGGGCTGGGCTGGAGGAGGAGAAGCCCTGGGTGCCTGGGGAGGACAGGGCCCCTGCAGGCCAACCCTCAGGGCTAGGTGACCTGTGGCTTCTTCAGCAGCTGGGCTCCCTCCTCCACGCTGCCGGCTGCCAGAGCCCAGGAACCGCTCGCTAATTGCTTCCTTGCTCAGCCCTGGGAGTGCATGCTCTTTTCCCTCTTGCCTGAAATTGTCTGCACATTTTTCCTGGCTCACTCCTTCCCCATTCTAATTCCCAGCCTCCTTTCCTCTCTCAGGGAGCCCCAGCCAACAGCCTCCTTCCCCACTGGAGATCAGGTCCTAATTTCAAGCCGTCATGGGCTCAAAGCTTTGTCCCGGGAGCCGGCACGGCAGCCCCGCTGGATGGAGGGTTTGCCGTGACCCCTGCCACCTGGAGACGAGAGGCCTGACAGACGGGCACCCGCCAACACTAGGTCTTTCTGGGTGGACAATTCTAACCTCGCAGGAGCACAGAGAAAGGGAGCCTGAGGGGGGCTAGGTGTCTAATCAAGGGTGCAGAGGCAGGCTGGGAGGCCAGCACTTTGCAGCGTCCTTCCATGGCCGGGGGGCTTCTGGGAGACCTGGCTGTCCTGCAGCAAAGGCTGAGAGGAGAGCAGAGGCCAGGGCCACACTGAGTCCAAATCCCTTTGCCCAGGGCACCCCCACCATCCTCAGGGGCCTTACTTTCTGTTCCTGGAATTTTCCAGTCCTCCTAAGCTGGGTCACTAAGTAATGAGACACCTACCTTAATTTGCTCTCCAGTGAGACCCTATCACACACACACATTCTTTCTTCCTTCCTCCTTCAGGTGCCTGAGCTGCTAAGTCATAATTTATTCCGCAGCAGCCTAGTGGGCTGTGCGCCACGGGGCCTTTCTCCGGGGCTCACCGCGAAACCTTTTAAAAGAGAACTGGAAAGAATTTGTGGGAGGGAAAAAGGCTGAGGGCAGAGTGGTAGTAAATAGCTGACTCCCTCCCCTCCTTTCTTCATTCCTTAGGCCATTAAGTCTCAAAAGTCACTAAAAGGCAGGGGTTCTAGAGCTGTCTCAACGCTGGGCCGCGGCAGCCCGTGCCCGCCCCCTATAATGAACACTGTGTGGTGGGCAGCTGGAGGTGGTGTGGGCCATTTCGCTTCCAGTGCCTGGCAGCTGGGCTTTGCAGAGGGTTGAGCAGCCCAGCCGTTCTCCAGACCACAGCAAAGTCTTCTGGCCGTGGCAGTGCTGGGAAGTTGCTACGCTGGTCATCTATCTCTCCATAGGTCAAGAAGTAGGATGAGATCCAGACTGCAGAGGAGCAGAGTGACTTCGAGTCCAGGCGAACCAAAGCCGCATACCCTCCACTGGGTCCAGAAGAGAAGACGTCACCAAACAGAGCCTGGGGTCTCCCCCGAGTCAGCAGTTACCCCTAATTTGGTGTTTGTCTGTTCTGTTTCTTGAAGCATCTCAGCATCTGTGTGAAAATCTTCCCGAAATCATGCACTAGATGTGTTTCCATTGTTTATGTGCTTTTATATTCATTTTCCTCTGGCTTGCTTCTTTTTTTGTTTATTTTTAAGATTTATTGTTTATTTATTTATGCATCCAAGAACTGGGGTATAGCCAGAGGTGCAGGGAATGAGAGGACAGAGTGGGGAGTAGAACAGGCAGATCTACTGAAGGGAGACAGCAGCAGGGAGACAGGAGAGGTCTGCTGCGCCCTGTGGGTCAGCAACTTGGCCAGGGATTGAACTCAGGCTGCAGTGGCTGCAGATGGCTTCATAGTGCTGAGACTTAACCCCTGTGCCACCAGGGGTTGCTTCTTTGAATCAATTCTATTTTGTGATGTTCACTGAGGTTTGTAGCTAAGCTGACTCATTATTGTCACTGCGGGAGGCTCCCCTTACAGGAACACCCCACAGCTCACCCATCCATGTCCCTGCTCGGGGGTCCTGGGGTTTGTTCTGTCCTGCTGGTCTCCAGACAGGGGCAGTGCTGCTATGGCTCTTTGTTCTGTCAGGCAGTTTGTCCCAGTAATGTTGTGCCCAGTGCTGTACGTTGACATCAATTTAGTGAGCAGGGAACAGCACTGAACAAAATGGAACAGAAAAAATTATTCTAGCACCTGGCACATAGGGATATGAAGTAATCCTACATTTTGTGAAATTGATCTCAGAAATGTGTACAAGTGTATATCTGAGTGAGTGTGACTTTGTGAGTGCATGCGTGACTGATGAGCGTGAGTCATGAGTACGTGTAAATGTGTGTGTGTGCGTGAATGTGTATGCATGCATTGTGTGTGTGAGTATACAATGTGTGGCTGTGTGTGCCTTGTGTGTGGTGTAGGGGGTAAGTGTGTGCATGGGGGGTGTAGACCACTTTTGTGGTTCTCAGACACACGGCACAGCACCACCAGCTGACTTCCCATTTCAAAAGAGCTACAAATAAGGTTAGACACACTGAGAGGAGAAAGCAGATCTTGGAAAAACTGACTTAGGATTTTAACCAACACTCCCATGTTTAAAAAAAAAAAATCACGATTTCAGGCAGCTACACGGCCCCCAGCCCACCCCAGGCCAACCCTGCCTTTCAGTTTTGCTCCAAGTCCCACGCACAAGAGCCCAGTGTGTGTGTGAGGGGGAGGGAGGAGAAGGGGGGTCAGACGTCTGGGGCTAAGACACAGATGTTTTTATTTGGGGCTCCTCCAACTGCTGGCAGCCACTGCGCCCACCGCCCCAAAAAGCCAGACTTTAGGTGAAAGCCAAATAAAGATGCTCCATTTCCCTGAAAAAACGAGCATTGTTTCTGCAGCAGTCAGGCCAAGGAGACCTGCTGGCCAGCGACCTTCTAGATCCATGTGGTATAGGAGAGGTGACCTGGGAACACATCTGAAGTCTCGGGGACTCCTTCTAGAACGCTTCTCGTGTCGCTGGAAGACATTCTCTTCTAACTTGTGTTTTTTCAGTTGGCGTGGTTTTCTGTTTGTTTTATTGTTTTGTTTTGCTCAAGACCGACCCCAGTTCTCAAGGACCCAAAGTTCTAGGGGTTAGGGAGTCTGCATGCCTTTGTCCACAGTCTTGCTGGGAATTTTGTTTTGACCAAGAGGAGGAAAATCACAGACCAGACTCCATGCGAGAGACTGAGTCACCGTCCGATGGGGTTCATCCCTCTCCAGCTCCCCTCCTGCCCTAATTACGTGAGAGCATCTAATTTACGTCTTTGACACAAACCTCCCACCCAGGCTTCCATGTCCTAGACGTCTCTGCTGGGGGCCACCAGGGGCATCTACTTCCCCTGCTTCTACCTGCCCCATGCTGGACCTGGCTCCATACACTGCAGATCAAGTTCACTGCCAAGTGGAGCTGATGGTGCTCCTTGAGCACTCCTTGTCTCTGCTCCCCACTCCCCATCCTCTCCCCACCCCCAGGGTTCCTATTTTCTCCCAGCCACAGCTGCGTCCTTGAGGCTTGCCCACACTCTGAGCATTTCTCAAGGTCAAAGTGGCTACAAGCCAACGCGTTTACCCTCATGCTGAGACAGGATGGTTTGGGATTCAGTAATCTGGAGACTCAAAGGCCTTCCACATTCAAGCTCATCCCAGTTTCCCTCCCAGGCCCTTCTGTGTCTGCCTGGGAGACTAGAAAATTCTTGTGTTCCCCTCAGGAAGTCTGAGGGGTCAGCATGGAAGCCACCCCGTTGTTCTTGCCCATAATTCACCCCAGAAATAGTCGCAGGGCCCCATCTCGAGGCAGGAGGTACTGGCTCAGGGTGGGCAGGAAGGCCAGGGATGCAGTGGAGCTCGGGAACTTAGGGTGACTGGAGGTGTCTGTGACCAGGTCCTCGGATGCACCCGCCACAGGGTCCAGATGGACAGGACACCCTTCCTCCCTGGCTCCTGACACACTCACCAGAGGCCGAGCCGCCCCAGTCCCGCAGATTCCCCTCCTGCCCGGCACGGGAACCCGTCCCACCTGTCCCCCTCTTCTCAGCTTGTCTGGCCACCCCCCCCCAGGCGGCCAGCATTGACCCGCCCCGTGCCCCCACTCTTGCTCACTGTGTCTCCAGCCTTGTCCCAGGCTAGGCTGCGCAGGCCCAGCCCACAGGCAGTAGCGGTGTTTCGCAGCTCTTTGGCTTCCCGCCCAGAAGCTGCGCAGAAACGTGGCTTCCCAGTGCGCATTGCGCATGGCGGGTCAGCGGCTTCTCTCCGACAGAAGAAAGTCTCTGCTGCCTGTCAAGCAAGGGACCCGCCAGCCTCCCCTCCCCTGGTCGGGACCACAGCCCTTCTCTCCTGCTGGGGGGCCAATGGGCTCCCCACTGGAGGAGCCCCTATAGGCAGGGTTCCTCATGGGAGGGGCTCCCCACAATAGGGCCCCCCCAGTGGGAGGGCTCGCCACAGGAGGGCAGGCTGCCTGTGAAAGGGCTGGAGGGAACTCCATGTCTTACTCCGATCCTAGGGGTTTCAGACGAGGGTGGTAGTGAAACCGGTGAGTCAGGAGTGGAGCAGAAGGCACAGGGCAGGAAGAGCCATGTGCCAGGAAGGGTGCATGGGACGAAGTTTCCACAGAGCAGAGAGGAGCAGGGTGTGGAGGTGCCATCAGCAGAGACATGTGGAGTTTTGGGACTGAAGAAAAGGTGATTGGCAAAGAGGATGGGGCAGGGCCTGTGCAGGGATGGAGGGGTAGGGGTGGCGCCTGCGCAGGGGTGGAGGGGTAGGGGTGGCGCCTGCGCAGGGGTGGAGGGGGACAAGCCATGGTACTTGTTCTCCCCCCTACTCCCTGCAGTAGGGGACCTGAACTAGCATTGTAGAGATGACAAAACGTTCCACTGCATGTGCATGGGGTCCCCAACTCCATTGTGGGTTCCAGGAAGCCCCTTCTAGAGTCTCCGTGGGAGCGCTCTGTCTATTTCTATGCTTCAAATATGACAGGTGAGCTAGCTGTTAGCTAAGGAAACCGGAGAGGGTGCTGCTTTCACCTCACAGATTCAAGGTGCTGGGGGTTGCTGTCAGGGCCAAGGGGCTTTCTCCTCCCTACCAGCTCGCGCGAAACCAACTTGCTTGGCTCATCTCCCCAAAGTCTTGTGGCCTGCGGCCTTTGGAATTGGATTTACTTATTCATTTAAATTGGATTCTGGCGTTTGCTTGTGTTTGTTCTCTCCATAAAGAACTTTTTATTTGGGTCCTGGAGAGCTGTTTACTGCTTAGCACATGTGGCGTGAAGAAATGATTTGACCAGAGAGGCTAATGTGACTCCCCAGTGACAGAGGTGGAGGGTGCCAGGCCAGGGCGCTGCCCAACAGGCCACCTCTGCCCGGGGCTCTGGGAAGGGCGCTGATCTGACAGGGACTCCCAACAGGAGTGTCCTCGTCCCTGAGCGCAGAGTTTAGACGATGAACATCTCCAAGAGGATGCAAAGTCTCGGATGGAGATTTGGAGAGAGAGCCGGGTTGCAGTAATAAAAAGGACTTTTATAAAAGGGTATTCCTAAATTTATATTTTATTTTTTTAAGACTTATTTATTTATGCATTCAGAACTGGTGTAGGCCAGAGGTGTGGGAGGTGAGAGGATTCACCAGAGACACAGTGGGGAGCAGCACAGGCAGACTGAGTACACTGCTGAGGTCTGCCGCGCCTTGTGGGTCAGCTCCCTGGCCGGGAATCGAATTCGCGCTGCAGTGACTGCGGACAGCTTCATAGTGCTGCGCTTTAACCCCTTGTGCCACCAGGGGTTTGTTATTTACAAGGGCTGGGGAATGACATGGTGATGAGGTCATGGGTGAAATTTTTAGGTGGTTTGGGCCCCAGAGCATGAACAGAAGCTGGGGTGGCCAGGGACCCCAGGACAGGCAGTGGGTCAGTGCAGGGAGAGCCACAGCCCAGCAGTGGTGATGTTTACCTGGAGGAGCTAAACACAGGTATCCACGGAGAAGCCCCGGTCACATCAGTGATCGCTCAAGAGAGACCCCTTCACAAATACTGGGTGATACCTAGGCCCAAAAATAAAGAAATTCTGGTTGGTTTCAGATCCAAGACTTGTTATATTATTTTTAAAAATGAACCTTTTAATCTGAAATCAATTTAGAGCACAGAATCCTTGCGTTGCTCTCTCTGGTCTTAAATTCCCAGTTCCCCCTGGCTCAGCAGAGACCAGCATGTTCAGAACACAGGAGGCTGAAGGTTTTGAGGAGCTAGATGCAGATGGGTCCAGAAACTTGTTAGGACTTTGTTAAGTCAAAATTCTGCGCAAATAACTCAGGGGATTGACTCTGTGAAATGTTCTGGAGGCAGTGATAAGCCTGGGTATTGTGGCCTTTCTGAGCTGTGATTCATTTTTCTAAGTGTCCGCACTTCCTGTCAAGATAAACAGCCCCTGGGGAAACATTTGCTCCGGGGCTGTGGCTGGGCAGGGGCAGAGGGCCCGTGGCCCAAAATGTTTGCTGTTCCCCCACCACAGTCCCAACCTGTCCAGCAGAAGCTGAATGTGACCAGCTAGGTGTCATTTCAAATTTCCTGGGAACCGAGTTTAAAAAGAGCAGATGACATCAAAGTTAGTGATATGTCAAGACACAATCGATATTAAAAAACAAGAAAACTATTCTTGAAATATTTTATTCCCTTTTTGATGCTAAGTCTTCGACAGCCAATGTGCATCTTACACCTATGTGCAAGTCAATTTGATGTTGCATTTTTGTTGGAAAGCTATATAACGTTGTCAATTTTAAAATTTGTAAAAACATTTGAACATTTCATAAAACTAGACAGTGAAAAAGCTAGATGTACCTACCAAAGTTGTTACAAACATATTTTAGAAGGTTTCAAGTAAAAAAAAAAAATCAAGTATTCAGATTAAAATGCTAGCCTGATTCTGCTGCAGCAGGGTTTCTCACCTGTAACTCTTCCCCATCGGGCTGGGGTTTGCTGTCTTTCTTCTCCTCGGCTCGGCACCTTCAGCCAGTAGGGCTTTGCCGACCTGGCTGGCTAAGCCCAGCGTCCTCTCATGAGATGGACACTTCTCTGGGCAGACCTGCTTTGTCCTTCTAGCTCCGTATCAACATCGGGCCCTGTGGAAACACTCAGAGCGATGTGGCCGGTGTGGCCTCTGCCTGCAGATGGAAGGTGGGAGTCGCCACAGGCATTTTCTGCACAGGAGTTGATTGGGAATCCCTCCATGTTGCCCTCTGGATTTATTTTCCTACTCCCCTGGCATGGGAGCCGCAGCCACCAGTGCCCTGGCGCTGGCCACGAGCTGTCGATCTCAGCGCCTTGGGGCTAGGAGCCCTCTCAGCTGGCCACCTTCTCGGGGCACTGGCGGGCGGGTGGGCTGGGCTTGCTATTCCTGGTGGCCGAGGGGGACTCACTTCCCGGGCGCTGGGTCTCCTCGAAGTGCCTAAATTAGAGTAAGCAAATAAATAAGAGGGGAAAGGCGTTTTAGAAAATGTATTCGTGAACCACTCCAACTTAACGCACGACTTCCTCAACCACCAAACGCTTTCTTGGGGAATTTGAGCAAAGCCATAGGAGATTTATCTTCCTGACCTGTCTCCAGCCAGTGGACACTACACAACTGACCGGGTTGGCACTCTGGCATGACAGAGGTTCGCGAATGTTCTTGAGAAACTTGACCCCGAAGACCACTCGTGGTGCCCCTGGGTATTTAAGCATTGAGGCATTTAGAGTTGTTTCGTCTGTGTGATGTTGATAGTAGTGGGGAAGCTGGCACTGCTGGTGATGGTGGAGGTGGGGGTGGCCATGACGGGGGGGGGGGGGGGGGTAGTGGGAGGTGGGGGAAGTGACAATGATTGGGGCGAGCTGAGCTGTCCATGAGGACAGTAGGCTTTCGTTTTGTTTCTCTAACCCAGAATTCTACTCAATAAATACTTGTTGAACAGGAAGCAGATACTGTAACTAAATCATTAGCTGGAGAAAGGCTTGCTCAGAGCTGCTGGAGAACTAAATGGGAAACGAGGCACAGGTCAGATGCCCTAGGTAGAAAAGAAATTGAAAATCTAATCATGCAGGAAAAGAAAGGAGGAAGTTTGCAGTCACAGGGCGCCCCAGCACCCAGCTGGCTCATCGAGCAGGAGCCCCTGGAAGCAGGGAGACACATATAGCACTTGGGGTTCCAGCTCGTGTGCTCATACCAGAGTATCTCAGGGTGATAAAGTGATCCAACAGCTAGACACATACTTTGGAGGATGGTAACTGCCTAGGGTTACAGAAGCCCCATCCAATGGATCATGTGCTCAGTTCCTTCTAAATATTGTCTAACGTTAACCATTTCCTCACCATATTTTGCTGTAGGACTGCATCTGTGCCAGAGACCAGTTCACTTTGTCTATAGAGGACCAGGTGGCACATTTTTCAAGCTTTGTGGGTTGGACCATCTCTGTGGCAAGCATTTAACACAGCCAGATATGTCAGCAATGGGCTGGGCCACGTGCCAATAAAACTTTATTGACAAAAACGGGCTGTAGACGAGCTTTAGGTGTGGGCCAAGTTAGCTGGCCCTGCACTAGAGGATGATTTTCAAAATATAGAACTCCCTGTAAAGGAAAAAACTACAATAAATTAAGATAAAAGAAAATTTCTTATCATAGCCTATGTGGAAAGCCAAGAGCCCAGGCCCCCATGAAAGCACCACAGAAGCAAAACCGGATGGAAGCTAAAGGTGATTAAATTCTAACTGTGAGGATGGGGGATGGGCTCTGCCTGGCCTGCAGCCCCAGGCCTGACCTTTCTCATTAAAAAATGGAAAATTAAGAAGTCCAGGGTAGAGACATTAAAGACACATTAGCTCCAGGCTTTGGCTTTTAGGGCCATTCAGTTTCCCTAGGGAGTCTTCCTGCTGCTTGCCCTCTCCTCCTACCTTCCCCACTCCCCCGCCCTCTCCACCGCCCCCTGGTGACTATTTGAGCAATAAGATGGCATCCCTTATTACAGAGGTTAATTTCTGACCATGAGAACAAGCCTTTTGGGAAGGCAGCCCCCGCAGTCCACATGGGGTATCGGATTAATCACCATCAAAGAGGCCTGGAGCCCCAGTTCCCCTGGGGGCACAGATCCTGGTGCCCTCATACTACAGACCACCCTGGTCATGGGGGGAGGACAAATAAACCGTCCCCTAGGTTAGGATGGTGGAGGCCCCGCTGGGAGCCCCCCCAGTGAGGGTGACCCCTGGGGGAGCGCACCCTGGCCCCTGGGTGATTGACTGTGAACAGCAACCTGACTTGCCCAGCGCCACCCTCTCTGACCACAGGTCTCCCTGCACCCTGCTGCTGAATCTTCTGCCAGGGGCACCCTGTGTGGGACCCTATGTGGGTGGTGGTAACTCAGCAGCAGGGACCCTAAAGCTGGGGCCCTGGAGACCCTGCTGACCCAACTGTGAGGGAGGAGGGCAGGGTTTCTGCAAGCAGTTTGGCTCCACCCCTTAGAGGTAATTAGCCAGGCCAGCTGCAAAGTGGATGCATGTGAATGCAAGAGTTATCCGCCGCAATAACCATGAGTCAAAACCCTATTCAGAGGCTGAACACAGATGCTTATTGCACAAATAGCTTGGGCAGGGATGTGGGCACAGATGCATGGGCATCAGCTTAGTATCCAGCATGCCAGGAGACAGCCACTCTCATCACATATGGATATGGGCCCTCCAAAGTTGGCCAGGAGCTGACTCCCCAGCAGGAGTCCTGCCTACTCAGAACTTACTGCTTCCTCATCATCCAGCAAGGACAGAGGGGGACAAAGAGAGGAGCAGATGCTGTTGATGCCACTGTCTTTTCATGCTTCCTTTCCTTCCCTGTGTACTGCCCCTACCCTCTGACTGCTTACATGACCAACTCCTAAGATGTTCCTTGTCTCCAGAATTTTATGTTGAATTGATTTTGGTATATGTGTAAGATAGGGGTCCTATTTATTTTGTCTGAATGTGTCCAGTCTTCCCAGCACCTTATTTAAGAAACTATTCTTTCTCCCTTCTATATTCTGGTGCCTTTGCCAGAGACATATTTGGTCATATTTGGGTGACTTTCTAGCCTCTCTATTCTGTTCCATTGGCCAATGACTGTTTTTATGTACCAATGTCATACTGGTTTGATTACTACAACTTTGTAACATAATTTAAAGCCATACCTCCCCCTTTGCTCTTCTTTCTCAGGATTGCTTTGACTACTCAGGGTTTTTTGTGGTTGCATATGAATTCTAGAATTGCTATTTTTTTTTTTTTTACTACTTCTGTGAAATGCCACTGGGATTTTGATAAGGATTGCTTTGAATATAAAGGTCATTTTCAGTGGCATAGGCAATTTGACAATATTAATTCTTCCAATCCATGAGCTAAAATGTTTCTGTGTAGCAAGGGAAACAGTCAATAAACTGAAAAGATAACCTATGGAATGGGGGGGGGTGGAAATTGCAGACCATATATTTGATAGGGAGCTAATATTCAAAATCTATGAGGCACTCATACAACTCAAAAACAAAAAGCAAAGAATATGGTAAAGATGTGGGCAGAGTTACTGAATAGATCTTTTCCCAAAAAAAGACATACAGATGACCAACAGGCACAAGGAAAGAGGCCAGACATCCTTGGTCATCAGGGAAATTACCATAGTGTGATACCACCTCACACCTACAAGAATGGTTTTTTTAAAAAGTAAAAAAAAAGAAAGAAAAAAGAAAGGACCCTCCCTGGTGGCACAGAGGGTTAAAGCACAGCACCTCTGGCCTGTACCCCAGTTCTGTATGAATAAATAAATCTTAAAAAAAAAAAACAAAACTTGTGATGCAGCAGAAGGTGGGTGCCAGGGGCAGGGGCTGGGCCAGGTGCTGAGCCAAGAGCTTTCCATTATAAAAGCAGTAAGTCCTGGGGAGCTCAGGAAGGCCAGGTGATTCAGGTTAACAATACTGTTTTGGATGCTTGAAATTAGCTGAGAGAATAGCTCTCAAGTGTTCTCCCACCCAAAAATGCTACCTGGGGAGGTGATGGGAGGTTCATTAGCTTGCTTGTAGTCAGCATTTCACAGTGTGCACATTTATTAAGACATCACCTTGGGTGCCTTTAATATGTACACCTTGATTGTCCATCACACTTGAATAAAACTGGGAGAAAATATAAACTAACTTTTAAATCCATAGAAAAGGTTGCTAACTGTATGAACTCATTTATACGACATTCTAGAAAAGGCAAAATCACAGTGATTGGGGTAGAGAATTGGGATATGGGGTGCCTGCAAAGTGGTAGCATGGCACTTTTGAGGGTTATCAGAGTGCCCTAGATCTTGTTCATATTGGTGGCTCCAGACACTAATTTGGTGGAAAATTACCAAAATCCATCAATCCCTACTCTTAAAGAAAGCCTAGGAAAGCTGGAGAAACAAATTATAAACTTGGAGTGTGTGGCCAAAAAGAGAGCTGAAAAATCAGGGCTATTCATGCAACCACCAGGGAGGGGTGCAGTCACCCTAAATACGTGCATCCATGCACCCCAAGACACATGGGAGGCCATATCAGGCTCCAGCAGGCCTCCTGCAGCTGAAACCTTTTCTGTCCCTCTGGCCAGGGCCTTCATGATCCCTGCTGTCCCAGGGGCCAGAAGGCTGCAGGCCTCAGCTTGGCAGGCATGAATGGAGCTGGCTGCTGAGCCGGGACACAGGGCCTATTGTTACCTGGGAACCCACAGGTCCGGCCTCAGCCACCTCCGAAGTTAGTATAAATGATGTGTCACCCTGCACGAACCCCTCCTCCTCCAGCTGCATTCAAATGCCTGCCAGGGCGCCGCTAAGTCACCTTGTCACCCAGAGTGCCCCTTCCTGCTTGTGGCCCTCTTTCCCATTAGCTAACACATGCATAGCATCTGCCTCGTGAACTGTCTTCACTTGCCTTTTGCTTTTCTGACACTGCTCCCTGTCCCCTCACCCCCCATATCATCTGGCCCTGCTCACACCCCCAAACTGCCTGGGGTCTGTGGGTCACAAGCAGAGTGACAGCAGAGCAGGTCCCAGGCTGCCCTGCTGGAAGCTGCCAGGCATCCCTCCCCTGCTCCATGCCAGCTAGGCCCAGCTTGACTTCCAGTCTTCTATCCCTTAAAACACCATCCTCCCCTCTCCTGCCTCAGGCCTCCTGTAATGATGATGAAATATTTCAGACACTCGAGGAAACATAAAATAAACTCCAAGAAACTTGCTGCCTTTATTTAAAAAGAGAAAACACGTCAAGTAACTCAAGATCCCCTGGGTATCCCACCCAGGGGCGTCCCTGTCTGCTGACGTACACCTGGGCTGTGGTGACGAGTTCTTTGTGTTCATTGGACACACTTTGGTCAGGACACCTGTTTTCTGTTCTTCAGAGTGTCCACCAGGAGTGGAATTGCTGGGTCGGGTGAAAACACCATGTTTTTCCCACGGAGGATATACCAGTCTCTCTTCCACAGCAGCGGCACCATTTTATTTCCCACCTGCAAAGCACCAATGCGCATTTCTCCACACTCGTCATTCTTCAATGTTTCATCCAGCCTTTGATGATGTGGAGTCTGGTTTTCCTTTGTATGAACCCACCTCATCTATCACTCCTTTCCTCCATGGGCAGACGTTTAGATTGGCACGAACACCAGTGCAGAGATTCTCACACATTGGTCTAGCTTGAACTTGCTCTGCTCCCCTCTCACATCTTCTCTGTCTGGAGAAGTCCATTTCCTGCATCATCACTTAGACCCTGACTGTTGCAGGTGGCAGCTACTAGCCTTGGGTGGCTTCTGAACACACAAAACATGGCCAAACTGAGATGAACCACAAAAATGAAACAGACATCTGATGTCGAAGCTATAATGTAGGAAAAGGGAAATAGCTCATCAATAAAGTTTTACACTGGTCACATGTTGAAATGAAAATGCATTCCATATATTGAGTTAAATAAAATTTTCATCCAAATTCATTTCACCTGTTTCCTTTTACATTAAATATATATATATATATTGGCTACAAGTAAGAGCTGGGAACAGCCAGCCCAAGTGCCCATGAAAGGAATAAAGAAGATGTGGAACAGAATCAGAACTCAATACTGGTCAGCTATTTTTTTTTTTGAAAGATTTATCTATTTATTCATACAGAACTGGGATACAGTCCAGAGATGGGGAGGGTAAGAGGATTCACCAGAGACAGAGTGGGGAACAGAACAGGCAGATCGACGAAGTACACTGCTGAGGGGAGCAGCGGGCGGGTCAGGAGAGG
>NW_004567130.1:1296906-1299342 GCF_000260355.1 Condylura cristata | reverse complement strand
GTGGGTTTATATGTGGGTTTTCTATTCGAATCCACTGGTCTGTATGTCTATTCTTATTCCAGTACCATGCAGTTTTGATTATTATGGCTTTGTAGTACAGCTTGAAGCCAAAAGAAACCTTTTAACTGCACAGACAAAATAGTGTTTACCGAAGGGGAGGGAATAGTGGGCAGTCACGTAAAGAATCAACTGTCTGGTGAAAGATGGAAACTAAAGTTTGGATGAGGACTATAATGTAGAGTGTGTACAAGTGTGGATTTATAACATGATGTTATAAACCAGTGTCACAAAGGTCACTTTTCTACGTGGCTATTATGGCCTAAAATGACTATTTGACTTGGCATTTGTGGCTCACATTTCATTTCTAGGGGATGGTGCTTCTGGGTGACGCATTTGCAATGTCACATCATCCCTCTCCTGGTTCATTTCCATTTCTTCAGCTGGATTATCAACGTGAGAGACAGACCTGGTCTCTAGTTCTTTCTTTCCTTAGCCCACGGCTGAGGGTAACTTTGTAAACTGTGGGAAATTAGCATGAACTTCCCCAAAGATCTGATCATGTCAACCCAGTTCTACCTGCTTTTAACATTTTTCAGTGATTTCCTTTTGACTTCAGGATAAAGCAAAACTTCCAGTATGGCTGCAAGGCCCCTGCCCACACTTCTGCACTCCAGGCCTCCAGGCCTCCCTGCTTTTGTTCCTGCTTGCCCCCACCACAGGGCCTTTGCACATGCCAGTCTCGTTGCTACAGGTGCCCTTCCTTCCTTCAGCATCTGGCATCTTCTTTTCAGCCTTCTAATCCACATTCAAATAGACCAGGCTGACCCTAGTCAGGGCTCAGATCCACAGGTAACTTCCCACACCTGAAAAATAATAAATCTTGCAAAGTATCTTTTGAACCAATTTGGATGCCCCCCGGAATCCCTGACCCTCTTCACCATCCATGTAATGCCCCTGCTGGAGGAAGATCTGTGAACCAGGGAGTCTATACCTGGGTCTCGTGTGTCTCTCAACTGCAATTTCAGTCCAAGAATAACATTGGTAATAAGATGCCTCATGTCAATTTTATGGGCTGCAAATACCTCCAGTTAGACCCTGAGGTAAGTTACAGGCCTGAGCAGATCTTGAGAAGCTGCCAAAATGTTCTCAGTCACTCATCTAACAATGTCTTTGTCCTTATTTAGGGACTGCCACACCTGGCCCGGGGCGGGGCCCGGCCTGTGGCTTCCATCCTGACACGACAGGCTGGGGGCCACTTTCAGGGCCAGCAGGCCACTCAGGCAGCCTGGTGATCGGCAGTGCCCAGCCTTAGGACATCTGAGCTGCTGGGGTGGGGCCAGGGGTGGACACCAGCATCTGTCAGCCTATCCGATTTCCCATGGAGACAAAGGAACTTCCCCAGAGGCCCAAGGAATCAGCAGGTGAGCTGCACGGTGTCTGTAACTGGAAACAGCAGGAAAGGACACCTTGCCGATCTCAATCACAAAGCTGCACTGTGCCCCAACTGACGGCTGAAAGGGCTATTGACAGGGGAGCACACGGGGAAGGGTCCAGGTCAGGCGCGGACACTCACCGCCTTCTCACCAAGCAAACACACACGCACCCGGTGGCCGGCTCTCCCAGCGCCTTCAGCTTCCCGATGCCCTCAAGGACGGCAGCCCGGTCTCTGCCCTTGGGGTCACCAGGCCCAGTAGGCACCTTAGCACTCCTCAGCTCTGTGCCACTGGCGCCGTAGCCTCCACGCCCTTCCCGTGATCACCGCTCAACTGTGTCCCTTCCTGGGGACCCCAGCCCAGGATAGCTGCTGTGCCCCACCCGGCAGGCAGGTGAGTTCCCAGCAGACACCCCCATGTGCCCCTCGTGATGGGGACTGTGCTGGCCCCAGGCTGCGAGGACAAGCTCGTTCTCAGCTTATAAACCACCCCCTGGCATTTACAAGCAGCGCTTGATCATTGCAAGGGTCCCCCCACCACCTCCCCAAGGTGCCCTCTTTGCAGCTTATTTATGGCTGTTGCCACTAACTGCTACTCTACCACCTTCTTTAGTTATTTATTTATCCAGGCATAATTTTTTTTTCTAACTTCTTTGGGGGCTGGAATGATGACTACAAAATAGACAGCCAGGGTCTTGGGCCTCAGCTGCCCAGGGGTGCTGAGCTGACAGGGCCCCTTCCTCGCTGACTTGTTTGGGGTGGGGGCAGGAGGGCGGGACTGGGCACCAGGGGTATGGACAGCGATCTCCATGTCTAATGAAGAAGCAGGTTGGCAGTGGGACTGATGGGAGCTGCTGGATATTGGAGTTGACATGTGAGGATTCAAAACTTGTCCCTAATACCTGACTCTTCGTGCCTCGGTTTCCACATCTGCCAAATGGGACGACCACCAGATTAACGAGGTGATCTATACAGGTGCATAGAGCAACATCTGGCACTCATAA
>NW_004567130.1:1291672-1296656 GCF_000260355.1 Condylura cristata | reverse complement strand
CAGCGGGCGGGTCAGGAGAGGTCTGCCACGCCATGTGGTCACCTCCGGGGCAGGCGGGAATCGAACTCATGCAGAAGCGGCTTTAGATTCTCAGTGTTGTGCTTTAACCCGCTGCGCCACCAGGGAGGGCCGGACACTGGGCTTTTAGTGCTTAACCCTGGAGTTTAGCACAAGCTGGGGTAGGTTCATCGCCCCACATACCTTATCACTGGATGAACCAGCAGGGACCCTTCTCCTTATAAACACAGAATGTCCAAGTGTGGAAATAAATATTGATTTGTCATGCATTCATTCCATAGTACTTAACTTCTGCTCTGTGCCAGGCACTGTACAAGCTTGTGAAGAACTAAGAGAAGCACATTCATTGTGGAGGAACAGCAGGTGCAAAGGCCCTGAGACAGGAATTTTCCCAGACAGGCCTGATTGGTGGGGTCTTGTAGAGTTTTTCTAATTGGACTGATAAGCTTTTGGGGGCATTAAACATGTATTGTAGACTTGTAATACTCACATTATTTAAGCAACCAGTTGTGGGTCTCTTTTCTTAGAACTAAAATAGCCAAAGTAGTAGTACTAATATTATAGCTCCATTCCTCAAAAAGGTCCATCTTCAGATCAAATGAGGTCACAAGGCATCTTCACACATTAGGCATGTCAGCTTAGCTCCTTAAAGGATTTCCTTCCCTAGGGTAGGAAAGGTTCACAGACTTGGCTGTCATCCAAGGTTATTTCAACAAGCCATCATAAGAATTCTATATTTGCATTTGCTTTAAAATTGTTGTCAACAGTACTGTAACTTGATATACTTTATATAAAGCCCAACATAAGAAATTTATTTTAGAGCTTTGTATCAGAAATAAACTAAAGAATTGCTATTTCCTTCTTTCTATAATGAGAACGATGAGACTTCCTGTGTTTCCCTTTTTGACCTGGCTACCAGGAAGCTCAAGACCGGTTCATATGTTTCATCACCAAAACTATTAATCCTTAACATTGGCCTACTTACTCCACTTTTTACTGCACCAAACTTTTTGTTTCTATTATATTAATCCTTTTCATTCTATTTTCAAATGGTGTTCTTTGTTGTAAACTGCCTCATTCTTTTTTGGAGAGGAGGAGGAATGTAAATAAAGGTTTCATTCATCCAAGTTGTAGGCATATGCAAAGTCTGGCTGACCTAGTTCCCCAGGACTCAAAACTTATAAATTTAAACATACCTAAAGAAAAACAAACAGGAATTTCATTCTTACAATTAACTTTGGGGATGAAATGAAAACAAATATATCTCCTGGAATAGCTAATTATTCTCCCAGACTGTGGCATCTGCTGCTGTTTGTGGACTGAGCTAAGCCCACTCTACTCCTACTCCTCCCTCCCTGGGTGGTGTCTGCATCTGAGCAGAGTGATAAGAGCTTCTGGAGGGAGGATGGCAGGCGGAAGAATGGGATAGCAACCAGTTTCCATTAAAAAGACAGCTAGAAAAAAAAAAAAAAAAAAAAAGGTCAGCTGCCCCTCATTACCTCTGACTCCCAGGTAACTGGTAAAGTTTCCACTTTGCAGGGACGGTTTTGTGCCTTCAAATAGCAGCATACTTAGCTGGGGCAACTGCAGCCTCCTTCCCTCCCTCATCTGTGCAGGTTCGCTGAGACATTTCTTGAGCTGGGCTGGGCAAGGCCATCACTGTACTCAGTAATGGGTCCCGGCGAGAAGCAGTCCCATTGGGCTACCTTTGGGCATCACAGAGGAGTAGGCCCCCCCCCCCCCGCCGCTGCCCCAGATCTACGGTGTTTTGTCCCAGGGATGGAATCAGGCCAGCAAACCCACTTATCCTCGGGGGCGACTAGGTGCAAATTGCATACACACACACACACTAGTACCCCAGAGGGTGGAATAGCCTAGAATGCAGACCATCCGTGCTTCAGGGTACACTCAGACTAGCAGTTCTCAGAGTGTGGTCCCAGGCCCAGCAGTTTGGAGCTCTGAGCCAGCCCCTAGTGGTACAGAACTGGGGTGAGCCCAACTGGGCCCTCGGCCACTTGTCCCACCCTCTCCCACTCCTATCAAGGAAAAAGAGAGGGAAAGACCACATTTCATGGGCTCTGGCTCCCCTCGGGGGTGGCTGAGTCCCTGGGGGGCCTGATGGTGTCCAGGCTTGAAGAAGGGCAGATGCTGCTGGCATCTAGTGCTGCTAGTGTTCTCTGAGGCACAGGACAGGTCCCCAGCCCATGAATGTGGTTTATTGGGAAGTGAGGCCTTTGCAGCCTCCTGTGGCTGAGGGGGGCGCCATCTGGGTGGGGCATCAACTTGGGGGCATCCTCAAGAGACAGAGGCAGCCAGCAGGAAGATACTCAGATGTGAGCCAGAGAGCCCAGCCATCGTCTGCAGGCCCAGAAGCAGATGAGAGGCCTGAATCAGCTTCCCAGCCCAGCCCCCAGAAGGAGCCGGCCTCGGTGGCTTCCAGAACTGTGTGAACTGCTGCTATTTTAAGGCCCCAGGTTGTGATACTTACTGTGGCAGTTCCAGGAAACAAACACAGAGACCAAGTGTGCAAAGCAGTAGAGAATATCCCAGGCAGAGGGCACAGCAAAGGCAAAGCCCGGGCAGGAACGTTGACATCGTCCAAGGAGGGAAAGGAGGCCAGCAGGAAGGGGTGGGCAGATGCCAGGCCATACCATGCCTTCTAACCACCACAGAGTCTGGATTCTACTCTAAATGTGATGAGGAGTTATCAGGGGTTTTAATCTGGGAGGTGACATATCCCCACCTATATCTTTTGAAGGTCATGTTAGTGTTCACAGGGAGAGCCAGGGGGCTCTGCTGTGCAATAAGGCGACTGATGAGGGTGAGGGGCAGCTGCTGCTGCCTGGGGGTCTCCTTAGCAGAGAAAAGGGACTTGCAAAGTCAGAGTCCCCTGGGCTTGTTGCTGATCTAACACTTGTCCGTGCAGCCAAAGCTGCTTTTGTGTGAGAAGTCATAGTCCTGCTGTGTGTGACTCAGGTACATGTTCACGACGGAAGGGAAGATCTTTCCCTGGTCCTTTCTGGGACCTGAGAGGTGGAGAAATGAGCGTCCAGGGGTGAGGAAGAGGGTCCAGGTGATTCCTGGGAGCAGCAGGGGTGGGTATGGGTCTAAGTGGCAGGCCCCTGCCTATGGGCCTAGTGAAAGGGGCAAGAAGGACTCACTAGGGGAACTGGAATTTGTTTGTTCTTTGTGAATGAAGAAAACTCAGCCAGCCCCAGGGAGCCTGACACTCACTCCCAGGACCACCCACAGACCTCCAAGAGAGGACCAGGTCCTTTCACCAGCCAGGAGGTGGTGGGGCCCCAGCTTCAGTTTCACCAACATCTGACAGCACAGGGGACCCAGCAAGGCTGGTCCTTGAAGAGACCGTGGTAGAAACCAGCTACCACCTGGCATAAACCTGTCATATCTGGAGATTAAGGAGCTGGAGACTGCGTGTGATGTTCACATTCCTTCTCTAGCTCCACAGGGCTCCCCTTTCCCCCTGAGCCAACAATGGCCCCAGGAGGGCTTTCACGAAAAGACAAGCGCGAGACCAAAATTTTCCATTTCTTTCGTGGCTCTAAAATCATAGGAACAGTCTCTGGCCCACGTTTGAACTTCCCAGAATAAGGTGATTATTGTTTTGCCCTTTATTTTTCTTGGTTACTTGCCGCTTGGTCTCTTGGCTGGGCTGTTTTGGAATTTGTGTAGAAAGATTTCTAAGCACATTTGTGTGATGGCAATGGGTGTGTTTAGGAGAGAAGGTTCCATACCCATGGGTCTGCTTAGCCCAGGCTGGAAGCAAATGGCCAGCCAGCTGGCCCTGGGCAACTTTCACATTCTCAGCATTCTTGTGTCTGTGAGCACAGAGAGGGTCAAGGACATGCCCAAAGTCACACAGCAAAACTGTCTACACACCTTCCTGAATCCTAGTCTTCTGGCCCAGGAGGGCAGGACCCTTCTTCTCCAAGGTAGACCCCAATCAATTATATTTTATGTAAGACTTTGCTAAAGAAGAGAAGAGCTCAGAATGAATGGATTGATTTTTGATCAAGTGAGCTCATCCCTGACGGAGAGCAAGATGGAGGGTGTCACGGAAGTCAACTGTGTTGTGCAGAAGGTGGCTTCTGCCGCCCCTGGAGGACCTCACAGTGCCACCGTCAGCGACGTCTCCTCCGAGGCCAGGGTGGCTTGTGGTAAGAATGTTGACACCACGAGTATGGGTCAAGGCCACAAATCAGGAGTTTGGTTTCGTCTTCCAAGAGAGTCAAGAGTTCAACATTTTCCAGCACACTCATCCACCCTGGAAATCATTCATTCACTCACTCATTTGTTCACACCCCCCCCACACACACACATTGAAACGGCTGCTGTAGCCCCAGCCCTGTGACGGCACGCAGGGACAGGCAATTATTTCCCCAAGTCCACACAACTGGTCACAGAATAGGCTGAGTGTGAACTCAAGGAGGCTGACAGCGAACATGAGCGGCTGGCCTGACCGTCACTGAGAGGGTGGGGGAAGGGCCGGCATCACTGGGGGACGCTTGGAGTCCTCCCAGAAACCCGAGTCCGCTGGCTGCCTCATTCCTTCCCAATCTGCTCTTCTTAATGCCCATGTTTATTTTCAACGGAATTTATCCCATATGGTTCTGATCCTCACTTATTTAAGTCATTGAACTGCCTTTGGACTGAGTTGTTTGATAACTAGAGAAAGTTCTGGGTCATAATTTCTTTAATAAGAAAGTCAGATGTAGCTGACAGGCCGTGTGGCCCCAGTAGACTCCTCAGGGGAGACAGAGAAGACTTCTCAGCCACCACACACACACACACTAGTACCCCAGAGGGTGGAATAGCCTAGAATGCAGACCATCCGTGCTTCAGGGTACACTCAGACTAGCAGTTCTCAGAGTGTGGTCCCAGGCCCAGCAGTTTGGAGCTCTGAGCCAGCCCCTAGTGGTACAGAACTGGGGTGAGCCCAACTGGG
>NW_004567130.1:1269177-1291150 GCF_000260355.1 Condylura cristata | reverse complement strand
GGGAAGGTCAGGAGAGGTCTTCCGCTCCATGTGGGCCACCCCTGAGCAGGCAGGGATCGAACTCATGCTGAAGTGGCTTTAGCTTCTTAGTGCTGTGCTTTAACCTGCTGCATCACCAGGGCGCACCCGGCCCCATTGTTTTAAGCCACTCGGTTTGGAGGCGTCACGGCAGCCCCTCCAAAAATGCCTCTCTGCACTTAAGTCTCCCTGAGAAGCCCCAAAGCCCTTTGGTTTCTGGACACCCTCACTGTTGATGTTTATTGTAGGTGAGGCGATAGAAGAAACTTTGAAAATAGTTGCACATTCATTTTAAAACAACAAATTCCAGGTTGACAGAATAGCACTTTTTTCCCAGAACAAGTAATAATGTTTTCTGAAACAAAGGGGAGTGATCTTGTTTTACATTTTGCAAATCTCTTTAATGTCAGTCTCAGCTGGTAGAGGCGGGGTCTCCCCAGCAAGGGTTGGGACAGGAAGGGGAATTATGAAGGGGGAAGCAGGGGCCCGCTCAGGCGCTCTGACAGATTGGGTTCTTGCTCACAGTCTTTCCTTTGCTAAGACTGGTATCAGCTCCAGCCCTTCGTTGGAAGAGGGGACAGGTTTCCTCCAGTTTTCCTTTATGGCTGGTTTCCAGGACTCCAGCCAGCAAAGTGAGCCTAGATCTGGCCACTCCATTCCTCCAGCAAATCCTCTCTCAACCAAGCTGACACAAGGCCATCTATGAGCAGGCAGCAGAATCCAGCGCAGCTCTGCAGGTCTGCCTGGAGCTGACCTGGGGCTAGCACAATAATTGCAAGGACAACTGAGGCCTCCCTGGTGGTGCAAAGGGTTAGGTCTCAGCTATGAGGCTGTCCACAGCCACCGCAGCACCAGTTCATCCCGGCCAGGGAGGTATCCACAGGACGCAGCAGACCTCTCCTGTCTCCCCATTGCTCCCCTCAGCCGTATATCTCAGTAGATCTACCTGTTCTGCTCCCCACTCTGTCTCTGATGAACCCTCTCACAGCCCACCTCTGGCCTACACCCCAGTTCTTGTATATATAAATAAATAAATCTTTAAAAATAAATAGTTGCAAGGAAAGCTGACCTTGTGGAGGGAAAAGTTGGCCCTGGTGAAAAGGTCCTTTAGAAAAAGGAAAAAAATAAAGAGAAGTTTCCAACACAGAAGTCAACCTGGCCCGTGAATCAAAGAACCTCCAGGAAAGACCCCACAGTTTTGGGAAAGAGCTGTAATCTTTTCAGGAGCCCTGGATCAGTGCCATATGCTCCATTGCCTTTGTGCCTTGCCTGATTTGAACCCAGAGAGCAGAATTTGCCACTCATGGGACACGATCACAATGGATAAGGAAGTCCCAAAATACAGAATTTCAAATGATGGTGGAAGACAGTCAACACAGGGGCCCCAAGATGCTGAGAATCGATGAAACAAACTCCCAGAAGCATGGACAGAGACTGAGGAAGAAATGGCCAGAGATGAGGACAGAGGGAAGATAAAGGCAAGTAGGCAAGATGGGTTTCCCGCAAAGATTCAGCAAGTGGGTGTGTCGGGGACTGTCCTCCTGCCGGGGGCAGATCAGAGGCTAGTCTGCAAAAACGTTAAAGAACGTGGCACCCGACAAGGTGGCCACGTCCCTGTCATTCAGATGTGGTCACCTTAGCGCCAGCCTTACTCTGGCAGGTACTCACAGGACTTTCAGCTAAGCGCCATTTTCTCAGGCGCCAGTGGGAAAGTGTAGTCAGGAGCTCCAAGGATTGAGAAACGGGAGAAGAGTCTTTAAAATTCTTTCCATGTTTTAAAAGAACGTATGAAGGCCAGAGTATTTTAAACAAAATACATTAAGTGGGGTGGACCACTTTGGGGCTGAGATGGTTGGTGCAACATAAGCATCTGGCTTTGTTCCTTACCCCCGCCCCCAAAACCTCACTAGCACTATAAGTAAGTCAATTTGGAGGTTATGTTTGGATTAAAAAACAACAACAACAACAAAAAACTCAGACCTTCAAAGAGAGGAGGAGAGGGCAGAAAATAGGCAGCGTGTTTTGGATACAGTGGGATGGCTCATTCACAGCTGACTTAGCAGGCTTGAAAAAGTCAAATTCTAAATCAGCAGTGAGTAGCTGAGAACTAACAAAGTCCCCTCCTCAGGGCTGAAGTTGAAAGGCAGACACTTTGTGTTTACATACACTGTTATGTAAATGAAAAGAAAATATTCACAAATTAAAATCATATAAGAAAATAGGACCGAAGAAAACAAAATCAAGTCTTCAGGAAGAAAAACAAAGCAATCATAACATGGAGGAAGTCCAAATTTCTCCATTCAAAGGCTTACATCTTCCAAGTGGGCTGAAGCAAATCAATACAGAAAAGCAAACAATAATGGCACGTGATCTTCAAGCAAATTTATAGATGAGGAAAGCGGTTCTTATTTAATAATGTACCATGTGAAGCAAGTTATTCCTCAAGATAAAAATGGTTATGATTAAAAAGTTATAGTTAGTAATATAAGGATTTATAAATTATCAACTGAATAGCAGCATAGAAAGTGAGTTAATAAAAGCAGCATGTAGATCTGCAGTTCATGAATAAATAAAAGAATTCTACAATTAGAGATTACACAAATGAGCTCTCCAAACTTATACCACCCAAATAAGAATCAGACCTTTTAAGTGTTCATAGTTTTTATATACAAATTATCCAGTAGAATCAACATGGCTTTGTGTACAAATGTTGTGGTAGCTTTATCTGCACAAGTCCGAACTTGGAAACCACGGGCTGCCTGGCCTCTAGGGAACAGCTTCATACCTGTGGTCCAGCAACATGAGGACATAGGACAGTCGTTCGAGGTCATTTTGAAGACCACGCAGAAGCACAGGGATATATTTCCCTGTCCAGCTAAAATATATGAATACAACACATATGCACACTTTTATTTCTAACTAATCGAAGAAAAATAATATGTTCTCTGTGTGAAATGATCAGATCATTGCTGCTTTATCACATTAATGTTGTTGCTATACAGGCGTGCCTTCCTTTATTGTGCAAAACACATCATAGCACAAAAAACACAGGGATGTATTTTTCATGAATCCCTCCACCTGCCAAAAGATTCCGGCTTGCCGAAGGCTCAGATGCTGGTGAGCGCTTTTTAGCAATAAAGTATTTTTCAATGAAGGCATGTCCATTTTTTTTTTTAGATCTAATGCTATTGTACACCTAACAGATGACAGCGTGGTGTCAACATAACTTTTATATCCGCTGGGAAACTGAAAATATGCCTGACCCGCTTTATCGTGATATTGGTTTTATTGTGGAGATGTGAAACCGAGCCCCAGCCCCTCCCCAGAGGGGCTGTGTTATTCTTCAATTTAAAGCCTATAAAATAAAATAAGACAACAACCTGGGGGAAAGAAAATAGGACTTCCTTGCCTGGGAAGGTCCTTTCTCAGTAGGTTTTTGAATCATTTATCATCCCTGGGATAAGTAAGTTTTTGGCATTAAAGGAGAATCTGAATGTTTTACCACTTGACAAGCTAAATTTTAGTACTGAATGTTCCTTTGGGGCAGAGATGAAATGATTTACTATACTCAAATCTGCCCAGGTTGACAGGTCCATTTCCTCCAGTCCAGGCACCAAAGTCTCTTGGGGACCCTTCAGGGCTGATATTCCAGCCCCGCCCAGAATCTCCTTGCACATGTGTGCATGCATGTGCTTACTTGTGATGTGTGTGCACGAACTCGCATGTCCATGTGGGCACACATGTATGTGCTCTGTGCATGGCACAAACTGTTCTTTGTGCGTGTGTGCTGACCTGTGGGCACATGTGTGAACACGTGTGTGCTTTGTGTGGGACAAAGATTGCCTTGTGCACGTCTGTACACTTGTGCACTGTGTGTGTGCGTGTGTGCATCTGTATGTGCATACACGGTGAGAAGTTTCTTCTTTTCTCTGTATCCACAGACTTTCGTTGAGGTCTCTTGTGCTGGCTGTACCCAAGCAGCTCACTTGGGATTCACTTGGCAAACTCTGGAGAATCTGATGCAGACAGAGTCGGGTCCCTGGAATTTTGACACATGGAAAGAGACTTCACTTTTGAGTGAAGACTCACGAAAAAATACATTACTCTGGAAAGCAAGGCTGTGGGCAGCTTGACGTTTTTGCACAAGGTCACGTTCTCCGCAGACAGTCAGAAGGCTAAGGATAAGAGAGAAAGAAGAAACAAATGTTTGGCACCTACTATTTTTTGGAATAATGTTCCAAATTCATTCTACATTCTTGTGGAAAAAATCTGCAATTTGGACAAGTCTTCAACCCTTTGAAGGTGAATTGGTCTTAGTAAACAGCCTAAAGTAATTGGGAGCTTGGTACAGTGCACGTGCAGTGATTTATCTTGTTAATGATGTCATTATTAAAGCAGGACTAGCTCAATAAGATTGATTTTGATGTGCAATTTTCAGGGTTCTTTGAAAATGAATTTATAAAGATAATATTAATAGCAGCACCTCTGCTAGAAGAACCTGAAACCAATCCAAGGTCATTACTTTGCAGGAAAACACTTGTTTTGAATGAAAGGTTTCACATTTTTGTTCAAAAGTTTGGATTTATTCTTTTGTGGGTTATTTCCAAGAAACATTGAGGAAATTGCTCTTGGTTTTACTCTGATTATAAAAGCAATATAAGGGCTTCCCTGGTGGTGCAAGGGATTAAGTCTCAGCACTGTGAAGCTATCTGCAGTCACTGTAGCACGAGTTCAACCCCCACCCAAGGAGCTGACCCACAAGACACAGCAGACCTCTCCTGTCTGGCCCGCTGCTCCTCTCAGCAGTGGATTTCAGTAGACCCGTCTGTTCTGCTCCCTGGTCTGTCCCTGGAGAATCCTCTCACCTCTCAATACCTCTGACCTGCACCCCATTGTATACTTAGAAATCTTAAATCTTAAAAAAAAAAAATTTAAAAGAGCAATACATGGAAGTATTCTCTGAAAAAATATCAAAGGGCACAAAAAGTAAATTACCCAAGTGATGTGTGATTTCCTAGAGATACTCACAGTTAAGACATTGATGCAAACATATTTGTGGAATCAGTGGTTATAGGTTAGCACATAGTTCTAGAAGTGGTATCAGAGAGACAACGAATAGGAAGATTTCAAAGTTGACTCTTTTAAGAAAGTCTCAGATGGTGCTTGCACTGAGTTCAGCCCGGCCCGTTTTCCCACAACTTTCCCAGAACTAAGTGCTCAAAAGTCAAAGTTGATTTTGCCAGATGCTAAGCAGGGTGCCTCTCATTTCACATTTATGGCTAGTAGTAGGGCCAAACCATTTTCATATGTGAACAGGGAATTTGTCTTATTGTTTCTAAAAAAATTGCATAGAGAAGTGTCTTCTTCCTGGTCACACAGAATCATGGCACTTGCTTGTCTCCCCCAAGTACTGGTCACTGAGTTGAATTTGCTGCAGTGGCCCAGACTATGCTGGAAGCGGGAGACCCAGCCAAACACACCTGCACTCGGAGACCCAGCTCAGGGGCATCTTGGTGGCCAGTGGACATGTGCTCACGCCAATTCCTGTGCTTTTTCCCTTTTCACCTTCTAAACAGCAAGATGGGAGGAAGGTGCATCCCTTTCAGATGAGGAAATGGGGTGCAGTGACTACTCTGGGGTAAGGCAGGTGAAAGGTGGAGCTCAGACCTTACCCCAGGGTACCTACGCACCCACACCCCAAACACTCAAGTCCCACCGTTTCTCTCTTCCTCCCCAAGACCCCGGTCACCTTCCACCCCACCCCTGAGTGGTCACCCATCCCATCTCCCTCCCTCACATGGGCTCTGCACTGGCCAGACAGCCAGATCCCCCAACCCGGGGCCTCCCTAGCCCTCAACGCTGGGCCCCACAGCTCAGCTAAACATCCATGCAAGTAAGAAACGCTATGCAAGAGAGGAAAAGGAACTGGATGGAGTTATTGTTCAGTAAAATGAGCATGATTAAAAGATTTCACTGAATGAACTTTTTACATAATGAGATTGGTTCTTTTTCTAGTTGCTCAGTTTCCATGGAAAGTCAATTTCCAGTCAACCTTGGCTTAGCCCGATTTCTGTGGCAGGTTCAATGGTTCTCTTAATTCAGTTGTGGCCTGGGATCCTTTTCTACTAAAAGATGGAGGAGGACGGCTAGCTGGAGGCTCAGTGAGCGTTTCCCAGCCACTTCACACAATGTTGGCAGCTGGGGACGCACTTCTTGTGTCTTGGTCTGTCCGTCAGGGAGATAACATAAAATTCCCCACACCATCTCCAGCACCCCAAATTGTATGAAGATCCACAGCTTCAGAGAAAAAGCTTTAATTCATCCTGGATGGAAGTTTCTAGGGAAAAATGCAATTAGCATCATATAAATAATGACGGGGACATGCGGTCATGGGAGGAGAGCTATACAATCGAACTTCCTGCAAGGATGGAAATGCTCTGTCCTTGCACTGTCTGCACGGACAGCCGCTCATCATCTGTAGCTACTGAGCCCTTGAAAGGGCCATTGCACCCCAGGAACTGAATTTTAGCTTTTATTTAATTTACACTTCGAGTCATGTGTAGCATGCGTATCAGCACTGGTGGAGGCAAAGACTGAGTCCCGAGACAACAGAAAAGAGCTTCAGAAAGTGAACTTGAGAATTTGCTTCCCTGATGTGGATGCTTCATCCCCTTTCAAGCAACTTTACTATGAAAACACCCCTTGAAGTTGCCTTCAACAGCTTTGAAAGATCAAAACCAGCCTGTATGTAGAACGAGCTGGACAAGGAGAGCGCATCTGGACTCATAGACGGGTCTCCCGAGCTGGGCTCCATAAACAAAATGCCACAAGACAAAGCTGGAGATGTTTCAGACACACTTGCCAGCTTCACGCAGGCACACAAAGTGGCCTCCCAGCTGAATGCCGACAGAGTCCAATTGCCATTTTTCATGAATCTTTCTGATTTTTAGGATGAAGACTGCCTTCATTGCCTTTGAAACAGGCACAGAACTCCAGAGGAAGAACAAATTCACATTTCTCGAGCTGGGCTTGCTTAGCTGGGGTTGGGTGGGAGAGTGAATAAGGAATTTAAAACCCAGATGAATATGGCTCAGATCCCAAATCTCAGCCTGGAACTCTGTCTAAAGCGTCTCTTTGTGGGGTGGGGGACGGGTGGACGTGGATGGTGGGTGGGGAGAGGGAGTGAAGGGGAAAGGATTGGTCCAGAAGTTGGATAAAGACTAACACGGCTCCCTCAGCCAGCATCCAGCCGGTGGTCAGGACTGACCAGAAGAACCAAGGGCTCCTCCCAGCAGCCCCTGCAGCCTCTGGACCGTCGAGGCCGGGTCGCTGACCTGCTGAAGGCAGCCCCCTCTCACTCCAACACTTTCCTTTCTTCTGCCACTGGGTCTGCTTTTTATGTGATGAAGGCTTTTGTGAGGGGTTAGCCAGAAATGACCTAGAGATGTTTTTCCTTCCAAGGCTTTCTGGGATTTGTTTTAATCCAAAGGAATGGAAGCCCATGAGCTGGCCATCAGAATCGAGAGCTTTAGGGCCAGGGATCCAGGTCCCAGGTGTCACCTTTAGCATCCTGAGTGACAGCCCAGTGCCGATCATGCCTTCTCTCTTCGTCATACCACATATGACTTGATTTCTTCTCTCCATCTCTCTGTGTCCTTTTTTTTTTAACCTCTCCCATATTTTTGCCAAAACCCCACCCAACTCTGTCCCAATTCAGCCATGCCACACCCCCTGTGGCTGCCACATCTGGCCTAGCCCTTCCCCACTCACCTGGATGACAGCAGTCTCACACTCCTGGCCTTCTGCGAAAGAGCCAAATATCCTGTGACCCCCATCCATGTGCACAGCAAAGTGACCACCCCAGTAAGTCCAGTTAATGTTTGCGACCATACCTCGATGCAGAGAAAATGTTTCTTGTGAGAATGCTTCAGATTTGCTCTAAGCAGCTTCCCGCTAGGCAAGATCACATTATTAACTACAGTGGCCACACAGCACATCCCAGCCCAGGAAGTAGGTGTCCCAGGTCTGCGCCTCTTGTCCCCTTCACCCCCACCCCACATAGCACTCACCTGCAAACACAGTCTAGGGAAATTGATCTCCATGTTAGAGACCTGGGCCAGGCCCAGGAAGGCCAGGCTTCTGTCAGGTCAGCCGTTCTGGTCCTAGCCCAGGGAGAGAGTGAACCGGGCAGTGGCTTCCTGGGAGCCCCCAACACCCAACTTGCCCCCTACTGGGCAGCTCCCTCCATGCTGGATAAGGAGTGGGCTTGTCCCTCCTATCCCATTCCCCAGCAAATGCAAATGGTAAGCACACATTTCTCAGTAAGGCTTATAGCATTGAGATAGATTAGAGAGTGTTTACCCTAGTAACTTGCAAAATTTAAACTCGGAGATATTTATATTAAATAAATTCCAGGTGAAGCTATTACATTAATTCCTCTTTCATGTAATAGAAATCTGCAGGTAGGGATCACTACAGCCCCCTGTGATAACAAGGACCCAGATTCCTCCTATTCTGTGCTATCTTTTGTTTTTTGTTTTGTTTTTTTTTTAAGATGTATTTATTTATGCATTACAGAACTGGGGTACAGGCCAGAGTTGCAGGGGCAATGAGAGGATTCACCAGAGACAGTAGGGAGCAGAACAGGTCAACTGATGAAGTACACTGCTGAGAGGAGCAGCGGGCGGGTCAGGAGAGGTCTGACGCACCATGTGGTCACCTTCTGGGCAGGCAGCAATCGAATTCATGCTGCAGTGGCTTTGCTTCTTGGTGCTGTGCTTTAACCCGCTGCACCACCAGGGAGGGCCCCTGTGCTATCTTTTCTACTGGCTCCTTCCTTAAGCTTCAAAATGGCTGCTTAAGCTCCAGCCGTCAAATACTCATTCTAGCCCCCTTGATCCTTTAAAGCTACTTCCTGAAAATTACACATCATTGTTCTGCTTCCATCTCATTTCCTAGAACTTAATCACTTGGCAAAGTGATTAAGGAGACCGAGAGATGCAGTCTTTATTTCAAAGAGCCGTATCCCTAACTAATCTGGCAGAAGTGACACTACTGGTTCTCTTGGATGCTTGTTCGTGCAAACCAGCCGCCATGCTGGAAGGAAGCCCACACAGCCACTTGGGGAAGCCACCCTACATGATCCTGCAGATAGTCCTGCTGAGGGCCCAGCTGGTGGGCACCCTCTACTCTGGCGTGAACAAGTGTTCAGGCTCTTTCACACTCACACCATCAAGTCCCTGATAACCTTCAAGTCTTCCTGCTGGAGCCCCGACCTCATGGAGCAGATATATAGTCACTAAGCCACTAAATGTGGGTGGTTTCTTATGCAGCCAAAGTAACCAGCTCAGAGGCTACAAATTTTGGATAGAGTTTGTGGCAGAGGGATCCCTGAGGGGTTTTAAGTAAGAGTAAAATAGAGGATGGGGCTCACTGCAGCAATTCTCCAGGGCCCCTAGGGAGGAGGAGCTGTGGAGGGACCCGTGAGCTCTGACCACCCAAAAATAGAGGTGTAAGTTAACCCCTTCCCAGAGGTCCTGTGCCCTGTCTCCAGCACTGCGGGGACACCTCTAGACAAAAGAGAAGACTCGCACGGCAGGAGCCCCTCATTCCTGGCTGGGGTCCATTGAGCAATACGGGGGTCCCCAATTCTTACCAAGTGATACTGCCAGCATGTGCTCAGGACCTGGTCTCTGGCATGATTTATTGATTCAGCAGAGGGGGGTGCCTAGAAGCGGGGACACACTCAGGAGCTACAGCCACAAGCAGCGAGACGGTGTCCTTTGGGCAGGGCAGGAAGGGCTGGAAGTCACTTCCGAGGCAAAATAGCCAGGTCTTGTGTATTGACTGAGTGTGCAGGGGTGAGAGGACAGTGAAGATTTTGGGGTAAGTCTGACATTTCTGGCTTATGTGCACAGCTCATGAGGCGGTGAAAGGGCCTGCAATTGAGGGGGGTTAATGAAAGGACCTGGAATTGAGGGGGGTTGGCGAGTTTGCCAGAGGATAGTTTGAGAGGGCTAATGGGTGTGTGTGTGTGTGTGTGTGTGTGTGATTCGCCATCTTTGAAAAGGAAGTCGGAAGCCAACACGACATGCACCTTTCTCTAGGGAAGGACACCTGTGCCCAGCCCCTGTGGAAGCCCTGTGTGTAGGGTGCCTTTTCCTTGCAGACATTGCCACAATGAAGCTTAATTTATACACAAGCACAGGAAGAGACAGATCACGAAACAGAACAACGATAATAATTTACTGCAACAAAAGTTATGTGAATGTGATCTCTGGCTCCAGATATCTTACTGGATTTACTATTTTTGCACTTCAAGTGACGAAAACTGCAGAAGTGAGACCACAGATAAGGGAGAGGCCACTGGAGCGTGGCCAGAGGCTTGCGGCCAGGTTTGAAGAAGTGCTAGAGCTGCTTCCTGGCAGCCCACGTCATCCCGAGGACAGACGGGGCGGGGGGAGAACCGACTGTATTTGACCCCGGCAGATTGAAAACATGACCCTAATTCTACACCCCTCCAGACCACACCCGTTGGCAAAGAGCAGTGCAGCTCCTTCCCCTAGAGGGCATCTACTTCTTCTTCGCTTGAGCTGAGTTCAGCCACTGACTTGTTCGGGCCAGTGGGCCATGGTCGGAGTGGTGGTGTCAGCCCCTTAGAAGAGGGGAGACCATGAGGAACCAAGGGGAGTCACCCCATTGACTGTCATCCCAGATGCACATGCCAGCTGAGCCCGGCCTGAGTCAGAGCCAGCTTTTTTCTCCAGTACTTTCAAGCCATCAAGATTGGGACAGTTTGTTCCATAGCATGTGAGACTGATACGCTGACCCCGTCGGCAGCCTGCAGCTGGTTTCCTCAGAAATGTACCAAGTAAGTATTCTTTCCTCACCACTACCCTCTCAGAGCTCCAGTAATGTCACCTGTCCCATCCCGCCCAGGGACCCAGGACATTCGGGCTGGATTATGCTCCATGTGGGGCACTGGAAGGTGTTGAGCAGTGGCCCCTTGACCTCTGCTCACTGCTATGAGCATGTACCCCACCCCCACTTGTGATAACTCAAAATGTCTCCAGCATTGAAAATGTCCCCTGGGGAGGGAGCCCCTCACCACCAGGGGTGAAGTGTTCCAGGAAAAGCAGAAAAGCCTTCATAGAACAAACTGGCAATCCAAGCCTCCAAAAGAATATGCCAATATGGCAGCCACGAGATCATTCCCTTGTTGTACTCACAAGTGTCTCACAGCAAGCCCGTGGCCTGCTGGCCACTGTATACTAAGTGCTGGAGATCACAGGCCCTGAGCCAGGGAACTCGTACTGGAGGGATATACAACAAGAACGCAAGGGAAAGCCCTAGGAAGTCAGAGAAGAAGCAGTTGATGCAGATTAGCGGGAAGCATTCTGAGGTGACTTCCTGGAGGAGGTGGCTTCTTCATTGACTTTTAAAAACGAGTCAGACTTCTTCAGGATGAAAGAGGATCTTTAGGGGTATAGGAGAAGGCAGAATACATAACAGCTTCTTCAGATTTTTGGGTAAGATTGGTGTGGAGTGTAGGGAGCAGACTGGAGCTGGCATCTTAAAGAGAGCACTGCTCATTCCCATGGGGAGGTATGCTGGTCCCACATTCCCTGCCATACCTCCTTGCCCACCAGCTGCCCCGAGACAGAAAGCAGACATGGGCACCAGTCTGTGCCACAGAGACAGAGCCCAGGGGGGCTTTGCCAGACAGTGGGGTTCAGTCTGAGGAAAGCAAGGCTTCAGTGTTGGTCCTGCCACATGGGAAAGGCAAGGAGGGTGGCTCCTTGGGGCTAGCACACAGCTATATCTGAGAAGAGGTGAAAAGCAACACTGTGGACAGGCTGGAAGGAGGGAGCTGGGGCCTCCCACATTCCTGCCTGGAGTCTCCCTCTATCCAAAGGAACCATCATGTGGAAGGGAGAAGTGGAGCCTTCCAGCCAGCCCTCTGTCTTGAGTCAGGTAACTGGAAATACCATTCATTCAACAAATATTGACAAAGGGCTGGGGTGCAATGGGTCCTAAATTAGGTGTGGCTGGGAATATGGTCCCTAACCTGCTGTTCGGAGGCAGGTTGATAGTGCAGGGCATTCAGTAGATACTTCTAGAAAAATAGCCATGGGGTCCCTGCCGTGTGCTCTGCGCTGTTTGGGGAACATGAGAGTGAGGTAGACAGAGGCTTCTGGCATTTCGTTGTGTATGATCCAGCGAGGGGGACAATAGGGAGTCAGTCCATGTACAGCCAGAGGTTCCACTGGACTGTGGTGGTGGCTCTCTAGGGATGACACAGTGAGATAGAGGGATGTGAAGGCAAGAGTGACTCTAGGTGTCCCCCTATCAGGTGACAGGGACCAAGAGGACTCATTCATTCATTCAACCTGTCTACTGACCAGGCATTGGAACATGTTTTCGCAGAGCTGTTCCCCTGACAGTGAAGGGAGTTAGCATTTAAGAATCACCAGATAAATAAGTTCTACTAAATCGAGACGGTGACAACATGCAATGGAAACAAAGTAATGGCGAGGGGTGGGCATGCCCAGGCCAAGGGCTGGGGCAGGGAGGGTGGGGCAGGGTGCTGGTCGCAGTGAGACCCACTGGGTGAGGTCTCAGCAACGGGACAAGGACAGAGGACCATGCATACCTGGGCAGTGAGCCAGGCTACTCACCGAACTCAGGGACAAGCTAGTGGTTGTTTTTCAGCCACTAAGCGCCGCACGCCGGTCATACAGAAGTGATCAGCCCGAGCTCACTGCCTGGCCCAAAACCTGCTCGCAGGGCCCTGGCAGCACCACGGGAGAAAAGCACCTACTGCTCGCAGGTCAGATGTCCCTGGTCCCTTCCCTTTGGGGCTCCTCTCTTTCAGTCTGCTGCAGGGACTCTGCCTGGGCCCACATCAGCACCCAGCACCTCTGGAGTCTTCAGCTCCAGGACACCCCCACCCCCAAAAGACCAGGCCCTCCCATCGCCTCTCCTTGTCCAGTTCTGTCCTTTATGGACCTCCCGTGTGTCCTTCCAAAGGCCCAGGAAGCCCCAGCTCCCCTCTGCTGTTGATCGTACTTTGCAAACCTCCCCGCACTTCTGGCCTCCACACCTTGCTCAGGACAAATCTTTATTTCTCCCCTGGCTTATGGCAGCTACAGCCCTCTCTGTTTCCATCCCTTGCTCTTCCTAAGGTACAAACGAGGATGGCTGAAGATGTGCAAACACGACTGAAGCCCTGGAGTCCTTCATGAGGGGTCCTGCCTAGGACTCCCACCTGCTTCCTCCCCTCCTGCTGAGGGGTGACTTTCCTATTTGCCCAAGTTGGATCTAGACGTTCTTTCCGCACTGTTTCTTGGACTGCATGCCTTCCCTCACCAAACATCTCCTGGGAAGCTTCTCTCATACTACTGAGAATTAAAATTCCCTAATCAGAGTTGCAAAACACATGAGTCCAGGTACTGCGCACCAGGCTGACTGGCCCCTGCTCTTTGCAACAGACTCTCCCTCTCATGCAGACCATGAGCATCTTGAGGATAAAACTATTGCCTTGCCCATTCCTAGCACAGTCAAAGCTTTATCTGAAGCGGAGACTCGCATCTGGCAAGCAATGGCCCAAGGGCCAAATCCAACTGCACCATTGTCCCGTGAGCCAAAGATGAATTTTACAAACAGTGGCAATAGGTTTGATGTTTAGGAACACTCATTTTGTACTCCAGTTCAGTAAAATTATATGCCGTACCTCAAAAAAAGAATTTCTGGGGGCCTCCCTGGCGGTTCGGGGGTTAAAGACAGAGTGCTATCAAGCTATCACCAGCCACTGCAGCAAAAGTTCAATCCTGGCTGGACAATGAGCTGACCCACATGGTGCAGCAGACCTCTCCTGTCTCCCCGCTGCTCCCCTCAGCAGTGGATTTCAGTGGATCTGCCTGACCTGCTCCCCTGCTTTGTCTCTGGAGAATCCTCTTAACCACCACCACTTCCCCTCGCACACACACCTCTGCCCAGTTCCTATATGTATGAATAAATAAATCATAGAAAAAAAGACTTTCATTCTTCTCATTACTAGACTTAAGTGGGGGGGGGGGAAGGCACTCATTCTTTATTTTTATCATTCATCTTGAATTTTATCATTAAAAATTTGTGGAAATTTGTTCTGTCTCTTAGTATATAAGGACCTACATAATAGCCTCAGTTTTGCCTGTTGGCTCTCAAAGTCTAAAATATTTATTAACTGGCCCCTTCCTGAAGGAGCTGTCTGTTGGGGTACCTGCAGGCACTGCTAGGTCACGGCTGAGCTCCAGCGAGCCCCCCAAGCTGACACACGTCCCTGCTGTCACCAGAGCACCGCCCACCCGGCGGCCAGTCCTGACCCAGAGTGACGTGACATTGTCAACACCCGTACTCTGAGGGTGCTGTGGGCCACCGCACCCTCTAGTGACTACAAAGTCCTCTCTGTTGCCCTGCGGGTCCATTGTGCTCCTCACAGCAACCTCCTTGGGACCCTGAGTGGGGTTTGGGGTCCTCTTTCCCCTAGGCTATGGTCATGTGACTTGTAAGCCCTGCAGCAACGCTGTCCAGCATCGGATACGTGTGCCTGGCCATCTCATGCTCTTCAGGGTGAGGATCCATCCCCCACCAAGGGGGTTCAGCACACTGGCCCTGATGGGAGGGAAGCGGGGAGGGACGGAGGGGGAGATGCCTGAGTCTGAGGCTGTTTGCCTTGTGCCTCCTGCCCCATGGGGCCCCAAACCCAGCCTGCAGCCCCTTCCCGGCCCCCAGTGCCCGGTGCCCGTATGTGCTACTCCAGCCGGGAAGAATAAACTACCACATCCTGCCCACTCGCTCTTAAAAGCTCCTTGAAAGCTTGACTCAGCCCCTCCCTGGCCCAGGCCCCTTGATCCAAGAAAAAGAAGTGACTTTTTGAACGTTTTGAGGTTGGAGGCATTGCTGGCGGGTCTGTGTCAACACGGCATCCATGCCCTTCAAGCGCTTATGAAAAGGCCTGTATGTAAAGGCGGCGGGACGCTTTTCCAGGCCAAGCTGCCAGCGCCTTCACGTTAGAAGCCCAGAGGGTGGACATGACACCTGAGAAAATAAAGCGAGAGCTGTGCCCGCAGCGTGTCGATAAAGCGAGCGGAGAGGAGGCTGTGAACACGCCTCGGCCCCGGGACAGAACATTGGACCCTTTGTGTCTCTGACAGCCCAGCGGCCAACTCAAAAGCAACAAACAGAAACCTCTCGCCACCTCAGCTCAGCCCGAGGAAACCTAGTCACTGAGTGTTTATGCTGGAGCCACTGCTGAAGGGGCTGTTGTCTGAAGGGCCGGCAGCGCGGGCACTTATCAGACACTGCTGTCTCCCTGCGAGAGACGCCCCCTCGTCCCCCCGGGGGGGCTGAGTGACTGTGTCTGTGTGGACAAAAGCCACCTCCATGAGCAGACACTCTCGTGGACACAGAATATAGGATCCTCCGGCCCTGGCAGGTGCTGGAAAGGGCGCAGGACGGACAGAGAGACGGCCCCTCCCCTCTCTCCCAGCCATGTCTCCTAAAGAAGGAGCTGAGTTCTTGTTCCCAAGTGGAAAAGGTCCAAAAGAGGGGTTGACCAGATGGTCCAATAAGTCCTGGTGGAGGGAGGCTGGGATAGATGTCAGAAGAGGGTGACACAGCCGAGTGAGTTGTGAGGACCATGGAGGGAGCCCAGGGCTGGATGCTGCCAGGAAGCCGCCCAGAGGTGGAGTCCCTAAATCTGGGCTGGGCGTGTGACTGGCCTTGACTAACAAGATCTATTGGCAGTGACACTGCACAGGGTCTAGGCTCTAGGGATCTTTGGCACTTCCTGTCCTCTGAGTTCACAACCCAAGACCACCATGTGAGGGAGCGGGTCCCATGATGGGAAGCTGCGTGGGGAGACCCAAGGGCACTGTTGGCCATCTGTCCCACCTGTGAATCAGGCAGTCTTGGACCTTCAGCCCTCAGCATGCCCAGCTGAATGCAAACACCTGAGCAAACCCAGCAGGGGTTCTCTGTGCCAACCCACAAAATCATGACAAATTTATGGTTTCAACCCATGAAGCTTTGGGACATGTGGGTTACACAAGCATAGATACCTGGTACAGATGGACAGAGTGACAGACATCAGCCCAGCACTGTGCAATAAAAGTAGAAAGCAAGCCACATTATCATTCTAAATTTTCTAGTAGCCACATTTTAAAAAGTATAAAGAAAGAAGTAACATTCGTTTTAATCTTTTTTACTTAGCCCAATGTATCCAAAATATAGTTCACTAAACATAAGAACAATATAGAAAATATTGGGTATTTTGCATCCCTTTTTCACACTAAGCCGGTGAGACCCAGTGCTTTCCTGACTGCACAAGCCAGGGCCAGCCACACCCCCCCCCCAAAGGCCCGGCTGTCTCCCCAGCTGGCAGCCGCCATGTTGGAAAAGCCGCTTCTGGTCTGGAAAGAGGCTTGGAAGGAGGAGACAGAGGCGATGGCAAGCTGGGGAGCTCTGCGAGACTCAGACAGGAGGCGATAAGCCCTCCATCGGTGTCGGGGGACGGATAGGACAACCAGGCCCAAAGTCATCCTGGAGAACAGGGTTGAATGGGGGTTCCTGGAAATTTGCATCCTTTGTCCCCCAGAAGCTATTGATGTGACCTTCTTTGGGAAAAAGGTCTTTGCAGACAGGCTAAGTTAAGGACCTGGAACTGTGGCGGCCCTTAGTGTCGGGGTTGGGCTCAAACCCCAATGACAAGTGTCTTGAGAAAGGAGGACTCGGAGGGAGATGGAGGCAGAGGCGAGACCCATGAAGGACAGAGGTACACAGAGGTACAGCGCAGGCAAGGGCTTAGAACCACAGCAGCCGACAGAGGCAGGAAGGTGCCCCGGGCTTGTGGGGGCCGGGGGGGGGTCGTGGCGGGGTACCTGGCCTGTGATAAGCACCCGCTGGTGACCTCAGCATCCACAGGGAAGTCCTACATTGGCCTCTTAGAGATGGATCGGCAGTCGCTGAGGGGAGCATAACAATGTGTTTTGACTATGGACATAAAAATAGCGATCATTTAGCAAACATGCAGTATGTCAAACATCCTTTAAATGCTTTATTTTTCCTATTTGTCCCTCAACACCCCTGTGAGGCAGACTTCCCACTAGACAGATGGGAAAACGGAGGCCCAGAATGGGTACTCCTCTAAGGTCACAGGCCTGAGCGTCCCAGACGATCCCTGGTGGGTGGGCCAGCCCCAGGGGCAGGGACAGGGCAGAGCAGCCAGGGGCATGGAGAGGGAGGAGGGCCTGCACAGACCGGGCGCGCCTGCCTCTCCTTTGGGTTCCCTGCGGGAAGCTACGTTTAATCAAGTCACAGTGCACTCTTCTAGGTGGATTAGCTGTTCAGCTCTTTCCCCTCATGCACCTGCTCAGGGGGAAAGGCTGGGTGACTGGAGATGCCCCCCGGGCGCAGGGGCTCCCTAGCTACCAGCAGTTGTCAGGCCAGTCACCCCAAATTGCAAGCACTTTCCATTTCCAAATGCAGCCAGCTTGGCTCCCTCCAGGAAATCCTGTTTGTGCTATTTCAGGAAAATCGATGGCTTTTTTCCTAAGCCTACCAGAAGCCCGGCAGATGGTCCCAGATTTGCACACTGTTTCTAGGGTGGCGACCGAGGAGCTCTCTCAGTGATTCTCTCTACTGTGTCAGGCATTTCAACCCAATGTGTGGCTTCCCCAAATATTGATTGAACGCCCGCTGGATGTAAAGCCTCGTGCCAGGCACCGGAAGCCAAGTCAACGCTTATGTGCTGAACACCTGGCACGTAGGGCACACAGGGCACGTAGGAGCCCACGACATGGGGTAGATCTAGGGCCATCCCAAGGGGGTTGGGCCCCCCCAACACAGCAACTGAATGCCCTCACATTTTTATGCAAGCAAGGGAAGGCTGGAAGAAAAAAGCTGGGAAGCCTCAAAATGCAGGAAACGTCCCAAAAGAACAGGAAACCGTGGCCTCATGTGTGAGCGCAGACCCAGCTGCCACCTGTTCTTGGGACATGGGGCACCCAGGCCACGTGCTGATGAGGATGGCTTGGCAGAGAAGCTGCCCTGGCAAGGAAGGCTGAGAGGCACACCTCTCCCTTCTTATAAACACCCCCACCTCCTCGATGTGTGGGTGTCACCTCGCTATGACTGTGTATGGCTCCCTATAAAATCAAACCCCACGCTGGGAGCCTGGCTGGGGTGCCCAGGTCCGCCTCACTCTGGCCTGCAAAATGCAAACTCCTCCCTGTGACAGCTCAGCCTGGAGTGTTACCATTGGCACCCATCAAAGACAAGGACTCGGGGTTGTGCTCAGGGACACAGAAGCTCTGATTTCAGAAATCCACAAAGGGGTTACTTTTCAGTGTAAGATGTTAGATTTATATTTCAACTCCTTTTTTCTCCAGCATGTAAGTCAATACTATGAATGTTTTCAAGTAGAGACAAGGAGACACCCCCCCAGTCAGCAGGGCTGGCTCAGTGCCTTGGCAGGCACCCCCAGAATGAGGGTTCCTCTTACCCTCCCAGGGCCCTTCTCTCCCCTTACTTGATACTAACTCCCAGTCTCATCCAACATCCCCCGGGTATTCAGGTCTCCCCAACCGCCCCCAGACCACCTTCCCACACCCCACAGGAGTCTGACATAGCCCTGTGGGACAAGGCCCAGGAGAGAGAATTGGGTGAATAAATCTGCTTTCACTTTTACCTCCAGATTCCGGGGAGCCCACACGTCTCACAGGCCTGAGCCCAGCCTATCAGCTGAAAAACCAGCCGCTCGGCGCCTGCTGCACACCAGAAAGGTCCAGGCCCCCAAGCTGCACTGCTCGCTCCTGCCCGGGAGGAAGCCAAGCCACATTCTTTAGTTATCACCTTTTGCTGGGGCTGAACTTCCTGGACCCACCTCACCCTCCTCCTCCACCGCGCCCAGCTCTGCCGGGCGATGCTCCCAACCCACACACATGCCTGTGGGCACACACAGGCGCGCACACGTACACGCAGGCGCACGCACGTGCTCACACAGCCCCCAGGGCACTCGTGCACACGCGCAAGGCCCAAGCCCGTTTGCACACATACACTCACAGTGTGTACGCACACGGGATACACGCTACTGTGCACGCACGCACATGTGTGCGTCCTCCTAGCCAACAACTAATGGGAACAGAGGCTCCTGGAATGAGCCTGCCCCCCTTTCCCTCCCCCAAACTCAACCCCCTCAGAGTGCTCCCCAGCTTTCAATAATAAGCCCCGGCCCCCTCCCACCACCAGGAAGGCCGCTGCTGGCCAACCTCTGCTTGTCAACAGGCCTCACGGAGGAACAGCCAAGCCTGACAAACAGAGGAGCTCATTGGTTTCACGGCCCCATGGGGTCCCCTTGGCTTCTGCCCCCTGCCGGGGCCCCTGCCTCTGCCAACCCACTGAAAACATGAGAGAGAGGGGGTAGGTCCGTAGGTGTGACAGAAGGAGGCTTGGAGCAGCAGGAGGGTGTGGTGAGAGAGAGAACGGGCTGGGGGGAGGGGTGGGGGGCTGGGGTGCAATGCCAGGGAGCAGGGCCTGGGCCAGGGGAGGCAAACAAGAGAAGGAAACTTGAGTCTGTGCTTTTAACGGAATCTGATTCAAAACACCCAGGTCCCATTTCAGGTCCTGGCTTTTTAATAAATCGGCCTGCAGCAGATGCTGCAAAGAATAATCCAGGTGTGTGGCATAACGGCCGGGGGCCTTTGCTTCAGGTCTCCGAAGAGGCGGGCATGGGCCACAGGGAGCCCCCCTCATACAGGGTGAATAACACGAAGCGGCCGTGGGAGAAGGTGCAGAGCCAGATGGGGAAGGTTCTGGTCCACTCCAGAAACCAAGGCACGCACGCTCGGCCTCCAGTTCTCAATCCCGATAGTTGGCCCAGAAGTTGCCCCTCGGGGCCCCAGGCTGGGTTCTGTGCTCCGGACTCCAGAGGCTCCAGAGGCCCGGGGAGGTGAGGCTCCGGCTCCCCACCGGAGGGAGAGCGCAGCGGAATGCAGCAGGTTCTGTTCTTCACAGCGGCTCTGTGCTCAGCCACCTGGGATGCGGACACCACCACTCTGTGCTGGGACAAGGAGCCGGGTCCCGCTGCCTCCAGTCAGGTTTCCTCCACCGTCAGTACAGAGTCTTATTATTTTTCATTTGTTTTGTTTCAAGAGGCTTATTTCACACCTATCACTGGCTTCCTGGCATTGAACTCGTGGCCTCCGCTCCCACCCAAACAAAGCTCACTAAGACAGTTTTCTCCCAAGACCCACCACTCTCAGCGCTGTGGACAGCTGGAGCCATTTTAAACAGCAGCCAAAAGGCCAAAAATGGCTGTTAAGGAGACTGCATCTTTAATGCAGGGCACTTGTTTACACCGTGACTGCCGGAAGACAGCTTCCACCAACCTCTCCTGGGGGCAGGGTGCCCACGTCCGGGTGACCAGAAGGGCCCCGAGTATTGACTTGGGGGTCATGTAGGGAGTAGGCGAGTTTGCAGATCTGTACAGTGAATAACAAGACCTGGTGATAAGTTGAAGAACAAGTTTAAGGCTGGTAGTTTCTGGAGGTGGAAGGCGCTTGTCAGGTGTCAGAGGGTGTGGGCTCCCTTGGGGGCTCTCCCCAGGGCTTTCAGGGCTTCTGTCATCCTCACAGGACCCCTTCCGGGGTTGAGTTCTTCTGCCATGCATATCAAGCACCCCCTTTCCTGTAGGAGCCTACCTGGAGCACAGTCCTCGTTTCCATCGGGTCTACAGAATCACCTGGAACTACAGAGGTGTCTTGGACACAGTCCAAGTTTTCTGCACATACCCCTCAGCCTCAGTACATGTCCGGGCTCAGGCCCGCGACTCCCTGGTTGCCGGGCTCCCAGCCCACACAAGATCCACGCGGGTCTCTCGGCTGCCCCAGACGGTGTCACAAACCCAGGTCCGCAATGGCACATTCATTCTCTCACAGCTTAGAGGCTGACATCCACGATCAGGGTGAGGGGAGGGGAAGAGGCGTGTGTGGCGTGTGTGCTGTGTGTGGGAGGCTCACCCCTGCTCTAGCTGGCAGACCCACCTTCAGCCCCACACTCAACCCCGTGCACACGCACCACTGGGGCTTCTGGCTAGAGAGGATCGGGGCTCACTAGTCAACCTCACTGCACCCTGATGACCTTAAAGTTCCCATCTCCCAGTGCAGTCACCTTGGGGGTCAGGGTTCCAGCAGGGGAGTCGGGGTGAGCAAACAAGTCAATCCATAACGATTAGCATGAATGTGTGTGGTGTGTGTGTGTGTGGATGAAGTGGGGGGTGTGTGCTATGTGGGGGGAGGATGTGTGTGCTGTGTGTGGCTATGGGGGGGTATGTATGTAGGGTGTGTGGTGTGTGTATGCTGTAGTGGGGGGTATTGTGTGTGCTGTGGTGTGTGCTGTGTGGGGGAGAGTATGTGATGTTGTGTGGTGTATGGTGTGGGGGCATCTGTGGTGTGTGTGGTATGTGTGAGGCGTGAGTCGTATGAGTGTGGTGTATGTGGGGCTTGGGTGTGTGTGATGTGTGTGTGCTGGGGGTGATGTGTGTGGCATGTGTGTTGTGCTAGGGCTATGTGTGTTCTGTGTAATGTGTGTAATGTGTGTGCTGTGTGGGGGAGGGCCTGTGACATTGGCGGGAGGGTGTGTGGTATGTATGGGGTGGGGCTGTGTGTGGTGTGGTGTGGTGGTCTGTGTGGTATTTGGGGGACGTATGTGCTGTGTGCGTGATGTGTGGTGGTGGGGTATGTGGTGTGGAGGGTATGTAGTGTGTGTGGTGTGTGGAATGTGTGGTGTTGAGAGGGTATATGTGGTGTATGTGTGAGTAATATGTGTGTATGCGATGTGGTGTGTGGTGTTTGGGGTCTATGTGGGGGGGTGTGTGGTGTGTGTGTGTGCTGTGTGGGGTGTGTATGCGATGTGGTGT
>NW_004567130.1:1210588-1268784 GCF_000260355.1 Condylura cristata | reverse complement strand
GTGTGTATGTGATGTGGTGTGTGGTGTTTGGGGTCTATGTGGGGGTGTATGTGGTGTGGGGGTGTGTGTGGAGTGTGGATGTGATACGGTGTGTGGTGTTTGAGGTCTATGTGGGGGGTGTATGTGGTGTGGGGGTGTGATGTGTCAGTGTGGGTGCCTTTGTCCTCTTTTCATCACAAATGTCAGTTTGCTGTACAGCTCTTGCTTTTCACACTCGGACCCCACCAGGAGTCCATGCAGGTCTGCAGAAAGTTTCCAGGCCTCTCAGGGCGTGGCCAGCCTGGTGAGTCCTGTCCGCACTGATGGGGTTCCCCTCCCGGCCGTGTCCTCAGCACAGGCACAGAAGCTTGTCGCAGCCACTTGGCACAGCGTGTGTCGGATGAGCCCCCAGAGGGGCGGGCACTCATGACATCAACGCGCAGAAGCCAAGGCTCCCCAGGGTGGCTAGGCCCCTTGCACCCCCAGCAGCATCCGGGGGCCGCGCTGCCCCAGATATCAGGGGTGTGCCCTGGATCTGCCGCTGAAGTTGCAGGAAGCACCACCATCCTTTCTGGGTGTCCCTTGTCCTTCCTCGGAGGCGGCGAGGACACTCATCCCGAAGCCGGGGCTGAGGGACACTTCATTTCCAGAAACACCCACCGCTCCCCCCCCACTTGACTCGCTTTTCTATCATCAGGATCTTATCCCATCTCTCTGTGTTCTTCCTCCTGTGCTTAGAGGAGCTCCTGGGCTTCAAGGGGCAGGGCTGGGGCATCTATTCCAGGATGGGCTGGAACCCGCTTCCTAGACCGTTCTCCCCATAGGGTAGGTGTGGTTCCAGGTGTGGTCCGCAAAGTGAAGCCCAGTGCAGCAGGAGGGTGTGTCCTCCTGCCTCCTCTCCAAAGGGATACCTGCCCCACAAGTCCTGCAGCAGAGGCCAGCTCAGGGCTCCCTGACCAGCTGGGTATCCATGACCAGGCCCAAGATAATTACTGAGCAGAGGCAATGAGACCAAATGGGTGAATCAGCTGGGATTCACCTCGTGGCCGAGGAGGAGCCTGTGCCAGCCCCCAAGGAGGGCCCAGGAACTTGAGGTGAGTGAATTACTGAAGGCTGTTAGGAAGGAAGAGGTGGGGGGACAAAGCTGTCGTTCAGCTGTAGCCCCAGGCCCCCCCACAGTCCGGGACACCATGGATTTAGCTCTCCTGTCTTGTCTATTTTCTGCTGCCCCTTGTGCCAGTGTCCATTTTTCGGGTACAGTCTTCACTCCCTCACACCTTTCCTAGACACACCAGCCGCTTACTGTTTCAGCTCCTTTTGCACTGGCTCCGTGGCCATCCAGGGCTTATCTCACCCCTGCACCACCTTAGGATCACATGTCCTTGGCTTTTATTGTGAACCCAAAACAGAATCTTTCTAGTTTACTTCCGTTATCCCATAGTAAATCTTTAAAAGAGTGTGCTGTTCCTCTCCGGGGCAAAGTTCTCCATCTTTCCAATTGCAGAATAATCTCATAAAATGTTGGGGCTGGTTTTCTGGTGATTTCCTTGGATGAATGTCAGCTCAGGTCTGGAGTTTGGTGGGCACTGGCTCTCGGGCTCCCTCCCAGTCCACCTGGTTGCGATTAGAACCCCTATTTCAGATCTTTAAGCCCAAGCTTGGCTGTTAAGACCCGACCTGGAGCCAAGTCCCTGTGTCTGGCAGCTATTTTCGGGGGGGGGGGGGTGCTGGCTGGGGCGGCATCCTCCACTCTTGCCGCCTGGTTGCCTGGTGATCTGGAGGGAAATGTATTCATAGATAATTTGAAACAGTCTGAAGTTCCCCCCTCCCAGTGCCAGATAAAGCGCGCACATCTACAAGCCCTGAGATCGCATTCCCACCCTCGTCCTGTCTCCAACCTCCCCTTCTTCCAACATCCCGGGAAGCCATCCCCCTCAGCCACCCGGCCGCCTGGCTCACCGCTGGCAACCCCACGGCCAGATCGGGCAGGAAAGGGAAGGTCTTGTGCACGGATGAGGTGAGACACACCTGTGGTCACCCCTGGTACGCAGCCTCTGAGCAGCTGGGTCGGGGTGCTGCCTTCTCTGGGTCTGAAATAGCCCTAAGTGGCTAAGGTGAGCTGGCCCAACCATGGAACCCACAGTTCACAAGATGGCGCCCCGAGGTCTTTTCCCCTGGTTGTCACCACTGCCGCACCCCCCAACTCTCCGGGAGTCAGGAGGTCAGACCAAATGCCTATCCCTCCACTGCATTTCAGCTTTTGTGTCCCTCAGTCCAGGGGCGCTCTGCCCCGCCCTCTCTTGCTTGTTTGTTGGCTTTGCTAATGTATGAAGAGAAGAAATGAAGCCAGTAGGGTCTTTGTTTTCCCCACATGAACCCCAGCTGGTCCCCGTTCTGGGATCCCGTCCCATCAGCAGAACAAGCTTCTCATGATTCTCATGACTCCACAAGCCCAGCTAATGGGTTATTTTTCCCTAAAAAAAAAGCTACTTTAAACAGAAGCCACCCAAACATCCCCCCTCCCAGGACAGCCACCAGCCAGATTCCTGAGGCCCCAAGGTGGCCCCTGGATGGCCCTCACCACACGCCCCTGGCCACAGGTGGTAGCCACAGGCTTCTGCTTCTTTCCTCATGTTGACAGCGACAGCACCATCTTAGCTGAGTCACTTTCCCAGCTGGCCCCGTCCCCTCTCCTCCGTCATCTGTCTCTTGGCCCTGGGGCCTGCAAAGGGAGCTGCTGGGCTGTGGCAGGACAGTCTCGTCTGTGCTGGCCAGCACGCCCTGGGGATGGGAGACTCCCCACAGTCTGATTGCACTAACATCTTCACCACAGTCCTGGTGTAGTGCTTGAGCCCTACATTTCTGCATTTCTGGAAGCGTCACCCCCTTTGCCCTGTTATTTTGTTTATCATGGCCACTAAGTGGATGAAACCCACTGCTAATTTTTTAAAATCTTTTATACCATATTTTCACTGTGCCTCTTCTCTGTCTCCCTGTGCTAAGATGCACAAGCACCAGCTGTCACTGGGGCATCCAGTGCTCAGCACAGCAATGGGCCTGGGGAAGGAAGATGGGCACTCGTGGGTCTCCTTCCTAACTCTTTCTTTCTTTCTTTCTTTTTATTTTATCTATTTATGCATACAGAAATACAGGCCAGAGGTGCAGGGGCGGTGAGAGGATTCACCAGAAACAGTGGTGAGCAGAACAGGCAGATCGACAAGGTACACTGCTGAGGGGAGCAGCGGGCGGGTCAGGAGAGGTCTGCTGTGCCCTGTGGGTCAGCTCTGGGGCAGGGATCGAACTCTCACACACAACTTCTTCGCAGTGCAGAGCTCCAGCCCACTGTGCCAACAGGGAGGGCCCATCCTGGGTAACTATTTCTTAAGGGAAGTTGCTTGTTTGCATTTTTAAAACTACAGTAAAAAGTTGCTTATTTGGCTTTTCATTTGAAAAAGTGTCATCAATAATTCCTCCCCACCTCAGCTGTCGTCACTCTCTGGTGGTGCTTGTGATCACAAGGCACGTGTGAGCGGCTATACCATGGGCACACTCATATCCATTCACTCAGATCCGGAGACAGCACTCGCCCCGCCCGCCTTGCAGCCAGAGAGCCACGCGCTAGGCAACCAGGCTACGTGGGAATTCAACCCTGGGTCTCTGAACCTCAAAAGACCCCAGCAGGAAAGGGGCAGGGAGTCCGTGCCCAGGAAAAGCATATGGCATGTGCTTTAGAAATGTCCCAACAGACAGCTCACTCTAGAAACGGGACCATAATGGAAGCCCCATGCTAAACGCCGACAACCACTATGGGGATGTCTCAGCCCTGGGGAGGCGGGTGGCGAGCAGAGCGTGTGCCCCGCAAGAGGTCCACCTGGGAACACACAGCCTGACATTTGCGCCTTGAATGGGGCCCTGTCAGCACAGGGTCTTTACAAGAGGGTAGCAGAGGTGCAGGTCAGAGCGGAGAGGGAGGACAGAAGCAGAGGTGGGGTGGGTGTCAGGAGCAGGAGTGCTGGCAGATTCTAGAAACAGAAGTCCAGGAATGGGTTCTCCCCTGGAGCCTCCAGAAGGAGCAGCGTGGAGCTCCAGAACTCCTGGGCCATCTTCAGCCACAGAGCTTGTGAGCATTTGTTACAGCAGCAACAGTCTACTCAGATCCGTGATGCCACAGAGAAAAGTCCACCACATTCTCTCAAGTCCACTGACTTTGCCTCCAGGACACCCAGGCAATGACATAATAACAAGTGACCCAGGAAGGAGTCGAGAGGACGTGACAAGTCCCACATTGTGGTCAAAGATTTCCGATCCAGTCCCCCTGGGACTTCTGGTGTGCTTGCAGGCATGGCCTGGAGTCTGGAAATCAGTCATTTTCCCTAAAGCAACCATTTCAATCCACTTTACATTCATGCTTACAAGAAAATATTCCCCCCTCAGTTTTTCCACAAATGTGGCAAGGCTTTAGTCCAGGAAACAAAAAATAAAAGTATCGCACTATTTCAGAATGCCAGAGAAATTAATTAAATCCAAATTTTCACAGAATGTTAAAAGTTGAACACAACTCAAAACATGCTTGAGATTCAGATTGGATTTCAAAACGCTGAGAAGGGGACAAAAAGAAAGAAAGAAAGAAAGAAACAACCAATGACTTTTCTTTAGGTTTTCCTAAAAATAGGGCAGCCAGAATCAAATGATCAATGAGGGCATGAGGGACGCGTCTGTGGTGTTTGCAGGGGAAGATGAAGTGAAACCTTAGACTGGCCTCCTGCTCTGGGTAAGACTGGGGTAGACAGAAGGCTGATGAAGGGGTGTGGGGGAACACAGGAGACGCACCCCAAACTCGGAGACAGTGAGTGAGCATGGCGTTGCGCTCACATGGTGTGAAGTAAAGAAAGGGGGTTCTTTCCTATGGGAGCTGCCTGGCAAGGGCATGTGAGGGTGGAGCTGGGGCTTGCTCTCTGAAAAGTATAACCCTAGGGGCTCATTTTTCTTGTCAGGACAAAATGACCATCTCAGAGCCTCTCCTGACCTGGCGAGGTCTCTCCAGAGACCATCTGGCTCCTGAGTTGCAGCACCCCAACCAGCAGTCAGGGAGTATGTGGAGACTGGAGCCCAACTCCATCAGGTCGGCACCCCTGAGATGTTACAGATAGGGACCCACCACCCCGCACACGGGCTCCACAGCAACATCTCCAGGAAAGGTCACAGTTCATTTATAGTGGTCAGTGCTCCGTTATCCTCAAGGGTGGAGGAAAGCAAGAAGCACAAGCAGCCAGCAATCCCCAGGGACAGACCCCAGGGTCGACCTGGGTGCAGGGCACACCCTCACTCCTTCCCCAAGCTGCTCACGTGGTCTCTCCGTCTTTCGGAGTCTTTCAGTCAGCCACTACTCCTTGAGCACCTGTGGGTACCACGGCGACGCAGTGACCCCAGTGATGGTGCGGGCTCTCCAGGAGCTGGCCGCTGGGGGAGAAGGTGCAGGAGATGACACTGCGATGTGATGTCACAGCCAGTCCCCCGCTGTGCCACAGCATGCGACCTTCCTCCCATTGTTCATGTAAGTTGACTCGCTTGACCTTCCCCTAGTGGCTGCTTCGTTACCTCCTCTGGGTGCCCATGCTGAGCCACATATATAATCTCTGCATTCTAATTTTTTCAAGGTCTATGCCACAAGGGGTGGTCCCTCCTCAATGAGAGATGGAGTGACCTCAGGTTCCCCAATCTCCAGCCACATTGTCCCTGGGCGCCCAACTCCACCCTGGGAAAGGAACCCCCACACTGCCAAGAGGCTTGGTGGGCCACCCTAAACTTCTGGCTGCCCCTGCTTCAAAGCCGACCATGGGGTAAATCCTGAGCGCTTAGGGTAGGGGAGGGATGGCTTGGGGGGGCCGCTCCTGCTCTGCCCCCAGAGGTCCATTACTGAGGTGCCTGCCCTGTCTGGGAGGGAGGAGCGCTGGCTGTGCTGGCTGTGTGCTTAAAGCCACTTATTTAAGGGGTCAGAATGGGTTGAGAAAGGTGGGGTTGGGGAGGGACTGCCATTCCAGGAAGAGTGGGGTGGTCACACCCTAGCCAGAGGGGTGGAGGTTGGCGGTGGAAAGTGGTTGGATTACAGGTAGATTTACTGATGGATTGGAAGGGGGTTTAGGGGTGCTGGAGAAGAAAGGACAAGACTTGAAGGAGTGGGTGGGCCATGGGTCCATGCCCTGCCCCCCACCCGGTGCAACTGGAGCTACAGAGCAAAGAGCCAGCAGGGCCAAGTAGTATCCAGGTCCAGGAAGGTCTGCAGTTGATCCTGGTTGAGGTGAGGGAAGAGTAGTGAAGTATTTTGAGCAGGAAAATGTTAAGAATCACTCCTTATTGAAAAAAACTCTCTCTGGAGGAATAAGTGCTATGACAGCAGTAGATATTACATGTTCTGGGGTCTAATGCATATAGAAATCCGATTGAATCCAGGATCCCAAGGATACAAAAGCCAAGTCCCTTACGTAAATGTTGCATTACAAATCAGTACAGAAAGAAGGACTCAGTCCCTGGTGCTGAGACACTATGGTGAGGATACAGACAATGGGCACTCAAAACTAATTTGGCTCCTCAATATCATAGAGAAAAAGAAAAGAAATAAATGCAAAATAATAATAATAACAATAGTAAAACTCCAAAATAAGCAGGAAAGACAGGTAAATACTTCCATGATTTCTGCCTGGGACAGGGGTTTCTAAGCCCCACACAATGGAAGACATCTTAGAAACTGATAGACTTGATTGCATGAAAGCAAACCTCTGAACATCAGATGACAAGAAAAATTTACAGCAAGCCCACCGGGGAAGAGTACTTGTAACAATGATGAGGGATGAATAATCAGTATCCTTCACATAATATAAAATGCTCTTAAAAACAAACAAGACAAAGACAGTCACCTTGACAGGGAAGTGGACAAAACACATGCATTTGAGAACGGAAGCACACGTCCAATAAATGTCTGAAAAAGTTCACTCTTGCGATTAAAGACTTTTAAGATAGGTACACAAAACACCATTTTTAAAAAGCTTACCGTACTGACAATGTTTTTAATTAAAAGCAAAGAGAGTATTGATGAGGCTGCAGACAATGGATACTCAAACTATACACTGGCGTCGCACAGAAAATAATCTGTAACAACAAAAGCCTGGAAAATAGTCTTGCCCTTGGGTCTAGTAATTCCATGTCTAGAAATCTGTTTTAAGGAAATAATCAAAGATGTTAGCCAAGGTTTGCCTGCATGAGTTTTTTGTTTGTTTGTTGTTTCAGGAAGACTAACATAACTCAATTTATATGCAAAAAGCATAAAAATATAAAAGCAGCTATTAACAAATCTACAAATAGTAATAGGGGAATTACACATTCTATTTACATCAACAGATAGACCAGCCAAACAGATAATCAACAAGGAAATAACAGAATAGCCTTACATGAGGCATTAGAGCAGATGGGCTAAATAGATATTTATAGAGAAATTTACACCCCAAAATAGGAAAACATATTTTTCTTGAGTGCACATGGAAATTTTTCAAAGATAGACCACATCTAGTCCTATAAAACAAGTATTAATAAATTCACTAGACTGAAATCTTATCAAATATCTGCCTTAATCTACTTTTACCGTTATGCTACATCAGCTCCATTAACACTCTGTTTCTGCTAAAAAAGAAGTCAGGAAGGGTTACTTGTGGGTTTCTAAAGATAGAGTAGATTCCTTTCTTCTATAATTCTATATTACCTTGTACAATGTCTTATTATCACTTCACAGACAAATGTGCAATCCATGTTAATTAAAGTAAGTTAATTTTAGCACCAAATTCAAAATAAAATCTTAAGCATGGTCTTAATGTAGTTCTTTCACATAATTTTTATTAGTTGCTTCATTTAATCCAGTGATTACCAGTGGTCGCCTGGGTGTGTTTACGGTTCCATAGTAACGTTAGTGAAGGAAAACAATTTAATATCTTATAAGGGAGAGTAAACAAGGACAGCATATTCACATCTTTAAATATTGTATAGCAATTAAAATCATGTTCCAATCATGTTCTATTTAAGAACATGAATAAGCCTTAACAAAATATTTTGTGAAAAAAAATATGATTTAAGGAATTCAGTAGGGTTCAGTATGATCAGCCTCCGGGATCCACAGGAGATTGAGTCCAGGATCCCAAGGATACAAAGGCCAAGTCCCTTATGGTAGACGGTCACACACCTGCACCTGGTTTACGCACAGCTGTCGTGTCCAGGTCACTTGTGATGCCTGCACAGCACCTGTGCTATGCAGTCATCACTGTTGGCACGTCTGGAGGATGCAGGGCACACCTGTGCTGCAGGGCCAGCTGCACGGGGCGTCCTCTGTCCGGACACCAAGCCCGGGAGTGGAGAGCATCCTGTAGTGACCTGCCTGCGGCCTCTGGAAGGTTTTGTTGAGGAGTCAGTTGTGGAGATTTGGAATCAAAACGATTCCCATTGCGATTTCAGCCCCTTCCTTTATACCCCCCTTCCTTTATAAATTATTTCCACTCTCTGGCCTCCATTTTCTCATGTCCAGAATGGGCTGAGGCAGGATGAGATGACCGCCCACACCCCCCCCCCAGCGCCTGACAGCAGCGGCCCCGTCCCTGTTTGTCACCTCAGTCAGCGCGGGACCCCACTCCACCTGACAGCTCCGTGCTCAGCAGCCTCCCCAACAGCTGCGCTTTGTAGCCTCAGCAAAGTTAGCCCCCTCCACAGCAAGTTCCTGTAAAATCTCCCCTCCGCCTGCCCGGGCCCCCGCCTTTGTCAACAGAGTGATGAACATTGAAGCCTGACAACCTTAGTACTCCCTGGGCGGGAAGAGCTGCGGTGTCTACAGGTGTTTTCAGCTCCAGTCTAAACAGGTTGAAGGTTGAGGGTCAAGGTCATCTGTAATCAGCATAGCCCCAGCTGTAAACAGCACCCTCCCTCCCTTACCCACCTGGGCCTCAGGCCTCTTTGGGTCCAGCCTGGGAGCTGCCCATGGCAAATGATTTTCCCTCTTTCTACAGAATCCCCTAGAGCATCCACGTAAGGCCAGAGCTCCACAATCACTTGAGAATTGGGGATGTCAGAGCTGAGAAGGGGTTGGGGTTCAGGTTTCTGGTGGACCCCTTATTGTTAAACACTTTTTCCCTGGACAAAATATTTCTTCCTCTTCATTAAAAACAAAGTAAAAAATTCCTCCTTAGCAAAGATCCCTTTCATTATATCCTTCATAAACAAAAACTGCATCTTTCTAAAAAGTGTGTCTGCCAAGAGTTTTTATAAAGTAGATAGTCTGATTTAGGTATTAAAGTTCTGCTATTTTGCTGATTCTTTTGCAGGTTCTAAGAAATTTCCTAAACGTATGAGTTAACTTTAACTAAGATGAATCACTTTATTCCTCAAACAAACCAGTCTGAAAGTTTGAACCAAGACCCAGGACCCCAATCCCTGAGCTGCTCCAGCCTCCAGGCTCCTTCCTGTCTCTGAACCGGTGGTGTTAGCTGTGCTAATGATCATCATCACCATAATATTGCACGGAAACTGTTCCCCCTCAACCACAGAATAATCCCCTTCCCTCGACAGTACAGGAAAGGGAAATGTGACCCCAGAAAGAGCAATTTTCTAAAGTGACACAGCTCTAGTTTTGCTGGAGATGGACTTGAGTCAGATTCTCGGGGTTCTGTCTTTTCACTGCCCGCCCCCCCCATGTGAAAGCAGCAGAAATGAGTTAGAGCACAGGGAGAGTGGAATTCACTCACAGGGCTGTGGGTTTCTCGTTGCAAGAGACAACTCTTTCTTTCCACTGCTTTTCCATTGCGGGTTTATTTTTTTTCTGACTTCAACATGAAGCGCCTCATTCAGCTACACCCAAATCTAGCTTCCTGAAGCTGAGTGGAAAAGGCCCCTCTCTGCCGCGCCCTCTCTGCGCCCTCCCCAACCTGCAGCCCAACATGGCCCCTCAGGCCTGCTCCAGAGCTGGGAAACCCATCAAAGGGGAGAGAGGGCCGTGGGGTGTCCCCAGCCCCTCCTGCTTTATCCTCTCCCCCAGAAACTCTCTGCCCTGCCAAGCTGTGTCAGGTGCTGGGCTGGAGAAAACAGAACCGACTGATAAAGCATTTACAGAAATGCCCCAAAGGGCCCCCGAGATAGCTCCCCCAAATTGGGAGCATCTAGTTCTGCCAGCTGCCTCCTGGAAGAACATTCCCATCGTCTCTGCAGCTAGGGACCCTGGTGCTGGCCCATGCATCATGGACGAGGCCCCAAACCTAGAGCTGGGTGGGAGAGCAGAGGCAGCGGGGTCACCTGCCCTGGCCTCCCAGGGCTGTCCAGGACGGTGGTTCTAGAGTCATCTGCCAGGTGGGTTTGCAGGAGAGGGGCTAATCACGCTCCAGTCCTCTTTCAGTAAACAGTATCTTGTCTGTGCAGCCCCCACGCACCCAGCCTCTGTCGCTGTGGGGTGTCTCCTCCATGCCTCTGGCGCCTGGGGCTCTGCTGGGTGAGTTTGCTTCTCCTCTTCCAGTGGGGTGGGAGGGATGGAAGAGGAGGGGGAGACAGACAATGGGCATCCTCCCCCCCCCCCACACCCCCAGCTGAACGTAACCTTTGAAAGCAAACTTTCCATTTGTGGACTTACTGAGCTTCCTCGGGGAGGCAGCTGTGAGTGGCCGTGATCCCTGCCTTCCGCTGCACCCCATCGGGGGAAGCAGCAATGACAGGTCAGTCCCCAGCCCTGGGCAGCCCACCGGGCTCCCTGTTTCTAATGGTTTGGTTCTTTTAGGCTCCACACATCAATCGCTTATGCCCACAAAGTTCATCTGCACTGTGGCAAATGGCAGGATTGGCTTTCCTGTGGCTTGTGTTCTTTGTGTGTGTCTGCACACACACACACACACTCATACGCAATACGCACACACTCACACTGCCTCTTCTTTTTCCATTCACCCTTCTGGACGCTCCGGTTGATTCCATGTCTTGTGAATCACGTACTTCCTGCATCTTAAACAGCAGCTAGTCTCGGGAGCTGACCCGGTGTCCTGTGGAAAGACTTCAAGTGACCTTCGGTGGCCCATTTCCATTATGTTTTAGAAGTTAGTAGAAGTAGCCCCCAGCAACACAATCATGCAGCCTGAAAGCCTGTGATCTGAAAGCCCTTTGCACTCATGCGTCTGTGGAACACTGCCTGCTGTGTGTCAGGCCTCTTGGGCACACTGGGAGAGAGCAATAAACGAAACAGTCAAGCAGAAGGTGGGCAGACAAAAGAGGCTGAAAAGTTCAAGGACTGAAGTGGCGGCCCCAGAAGCTGGAGGCAGTAAGCAGAAGCATTCTAAGGAGGAAGTGTGCCTGACAAATGCTGCCAGTGAGGAATCAGGATTTACCTTTGGGTCTGCCAAGGTGGATGTGCCTGGGGCTCTCCACAGGAGCTGACTCTGGGGAGCAGTGGGAGCCAGGAGTCGTAATGGATGTCAGCTCAGAGGAGCCTTAAAGAAACGGCAGGTAACGAATGGAAGCAGCAAGTCCTGACTAGGCCTGCCGTGTGCAGAGGTGCGAGCTGGGCACTCCCAGGGCTGTCAGGACAACTTGGGGGTGCCCTCAAGGGGCAACCTGTGCTGCTATTGTCTTGTCAGGCAGCCCCGGCAGAGGTGAATCTTTACAGAATTGTTGCTGTACAGGAGCGGAGGAATGGAGTAATAGCTATGGAGGGTTATGGAGTTGAGGAAGGCTTTTGAAAGAAGCTATTGTAAGTTTGTCATTCATAGGAATGACTCAGCAGGGAATGACAATTGATTGGAGCCAAATATCCCATGAGAAGTATTAACTTATCAACTGGGGGAAATTATTTGGCAGCAAAGCAAAGTGGGGAGATGGAGAAGACCAAAGCCTAGCAGACTCAAGGACAAACTTCATCAATCCCTCTGCTTCTGCTTCCACAAGGGTTGAGGTGGCTCTCTGCCCCCCGCCCCCTATATCCGTGTGGCCTGGTATCACTGGCAGTGGCCGAGCTGACGTCCACTCAGAGTTCTCACAACAGGCTCTCCCTTCCTGTTGAGATGTTCTCCAGATCTCGCAAGAGAAACAGACCCGCAGGGCCAGCCCGGAAGAAAGGCCGTGGGCAAGTCAGACGTCGTGTCTCCTCTGAGCACTCAGAGGCAGCATTAATCTTGGATAAAGAGGTGACTCTCGTGCCAGGCCCTGCACAACCCCGGCCAGGAAGCCACTCTGGACGCGCCTGTCCTGTAGTCTTGCCGGGTGTGAGCCCAGTCAAGATTCATGCTTCCCCCGCAGCCTCTCTGTCTTTCCTTCAGCTACAAATTTAGAAGCAGAGTTTAATAAGAAAAACAGAAGCCACAGGAAAAAGGAGGCTCTGGAAACAATATAGTTTGCAAAAGTTCTCAGCTGTTTCTAATCAAAGACACCCAGTGGCTCTGGGGCTGAAGCCCAGCAAGGGAGGTGGACCAAGGACCCCAGAGGGCAGCTGTACGGGGATATCTGGGACCCCAATGCACCTGAGGGTTCTCATCCAGTCAGGGCTCAGCGGCTCCAGGGGACCCCTCTTACCTCCCGCTTCAGTCTCCTCCTGTCCTCTTCCCTTCCCACCTTCCCCCGACCCATAATCTCCTCCTCTGTTGTCAGCTGGGGGTCCCCTGGCAGCACCAGCCCTGGGTGCTGTCATGGATGGTATGGCCTTTAGGCTGGGTGCCCACTGCTGGCATCTCTCCCATCCAAGAGGACTAAAATGGCATGTGGGCTGGCTGAGTGAGTGACCAGCACACGCTCAGCCGCTCCTCCCCTGCCTCGCTGCCTCCAACACAGCTGGCCAGGCTCTGCTGTTGGGGCTCCTGTAAACAAAGGGAGGGCGAACTCATGTTATAGGACGGCTGATGAGGCCGGCACCGATGGGTGAGTGAGCATGGGTCAGGGAGTCGCTCTGACTCAGCTAACCAACCAGTCGGTCCACCGTTACTCCTAGATGTTCTTGGTGCCGAGGAACGAAACACTACCACGGTGTCTTACCGAGGAGGACGGACCATCTTCCCCAGTGAGATGTAAACTGGCTCCAGGCGCGGTTAACTCAAAAGCTCAAGGGTGACATCAAGGGCTCAGGTGCTCCCTTTCTTCACTGTCCTCCTCCGTGGTGCCCCTCATGACCTCAAGAGGGCTGCCACAGCTCCAGGCAAACACTCTTACACAACAGCCAGGGATGAAAGGGGGCCAGCCCTTCGCCTTTGTCTCTCAGAGGACCTGAGACTCCCTTCCCAAAGCCCCCAGGAGACTTCTCATCCCTCTGGCCAGAACTGGTCATGCAGAAGGGATGGGGTTATACATTGGCTGCCGCAGGCCAGGAGGTACCTGGATTACCTGGGTGCGGAGGAGTGGGTGTGGAAGAGGCTCGAAGCTTTTGGTTGAAAACCACCACCTCCTGCCTCACGCATCTGCTTGACACAGCCCCACCCCACCCCGCCCCAGCCTGACAAAGAGGTGCCTGGTGCCAGCTAGCTCAAAGTGCTGGCTCTTAGCAGCGAGGTACCTGTTCTAAATGGGACCATGTGAAACTCATCGTCCTCCAGCCCTTTGGTCTCTTGCCTTGACAAACAGCTTTGCATCACCAGTCTGCATCTGATCAAGTGCCAATAACGATAAGATTAAAACAAAAACGGGCCAGATTCCTGGCTGGACTCGATTCAGAGATAACCATGCGCAGACATTCTGGGTGTTTCTGTAACAGATTTGAGCTCCGTCCATGTTTAGAAAAGGTCGGTGTCACATGTAAACAGCAGGGGTCAGACAGAGTTGAGCCCCAATTCAACAGTAGGTCTGAAAGAGAAAAGGGGGAGAGAGACGGAGGGATGGGGGGACTAGACTCTGTCCCCCCAGGCAGGAATGTGGAAATGCTCTAGAAGAGGGCCAGCAAGCTTTTGGGACACGCAAATTCTCCTGGAATCCCCAGGGTAGTACCTCAATCCATCATCAGTCCTAAGTCCTGACCACAAAACCTCCCAGTACAAACAGAACCTGTGTGTCCGTTTGGACCCTCCAGGCCCCATCTGGGATCACTATAAAATCAGAATAAAAGAAACCCCCCTGTGATGATGATTGTTTTACACCCCTCACCTCATTTCTCTGTCTGACAATGCTAGAGGGGTGTCATTTTTGATGCTGTGTTCAGAGGCCCGGTGATACCGTCAAAGGCTGTCCTGATGGGCACCCAGCCCATGGAGGGGTGGCCAGGGGCGCACCCTTGAGGAAGCAGGGTCTCTGCTGATGGCTGAAGATCTGAGGACACAGGTGAGGCTCAGGAAGCACTGGCACTGACAGCCACAACAGCCCACGCAGCAGCCTCAGCCCCCCAGTTCCCAGCCCCAAACACCCAGGAACATGTTAAGTGCAACACACAACCCTCAGGGCTGGAAAGAGCATGCCCCCACGGCCCAGGATGTAGGCAGTGCCCTCAGCCACCTCTTAGACGGAGCCTGGCATTCTCGATCTGGCAGTTCATTGTCTGGGGGCAGGACCCCATTCATTCTGTCTGCTGGGACAGAGCGGTGGGTGGGGGCAGGAGGAACAGAAAGGAGGTGACGGGGCTGCGGCGGCAGGGTGAGCCCAGAGAGTTCCTGCCACAAAAAGCAGAGGAACCATTTTTGTGGGGAAAAAAAGAAACTCACAGTGGCTCTGAAGTTTTCACTTCAAAAGCCGGGAAATCTGCTGTGTGTGAGTGAAAGTGCCGACCTCTCCATGACAAAGCCATCATGCTGTGGAGAGTCCGGACTCCCCAAAGGGGTGAGTAGACCATCTTCATCTGGGGACCCCCAGCCCTCCATGTAGAGCGAAGGACTTTGGACAACACCCAGCCTCATGCCACTGCAGTCCTTCCTCCCACCTGCCCTGGCCAAGGGATGATTTGTGGGTGATGAGAGAAAAGGCACAGAGAAGCCCAGTCTCTGGCTCCCAGGGACCCCCTTCTTCCACCTGCTCCCTTAGCCAAGATGCCACTGTTGACCACGAGGGACCGGCCCTACTCTGGTCCTTCCCAAAGTCTTCCCCGTGGCCCTGTGTTAAGAGCCTCAACTGACCCTCTTCCGTCCCCCCCTCACCATCTCCTCCCCTCCCCTCCACCCACACTAAGGCCAGAGCTATTGTCCAGTGTCCTTTCCACATGAGTCTCTACCTCCAACAACCAGGCTGCCTAGCCTTGGGAGTCCCTTGCTTCTGTTCAAGGTGGTCCCAGCACTAAGAAGCCGAGTAATAGAGACAGAGACATTACAATTACACATGTCGAGAGGTGAGACTCAAAATATTTAACATCTGGCAAGGCCTGGGACCAGCCCATCAGAGTGGGGTCTAAAGCTGAGCCAGGTCTTGGAGTCCCCTGCTATGCCAGAAATTAACCCCGCCCTTGCTGAGAGGGCCTGGGGGGTGAGAGACTGGGGACCTGTGGGTAGGCAGCGTGGCCTTCCAGCAGAAGTACTGGCCCTGCCTTGTCTGAGCCAGCAGCACTGGCACCCAGGGTAGAGTCCAGTAAGTTGACTGTGTTGCTTTAACCCATTTGAATTGAATTGAAAATGTCCTCCCTGCTACAATACAAACGACACAGAACAGCATGGAGCACCCAAAAAGTGTGTGTGTGTGTGTGTGTGTGTGTGTGTGTGTGTGTGTACTTCCCCTTCCGAGGTGGCTGGGTGATTCTGCAAAATTATCTCCTCAGCCACTTGCATCAGATCCAATGTGGGGAACACAAGGTGCAGCAAAAACCAACTGGAGGACTCACATTTTAAGCCAGTTTCCCAGCTAGTTCTCGCATGTGAGGAGGTTTGGGAACTCCCGACTCCATGGGCATTTCATGGGTCACCGCAATGAACGGGTTAGGAAACCAACTTAGAGACTCTGCGTCAGCATTTTGTTCGTGAAAGAATGACCTGGGATAGAATGGAATAAAACAGAAGCCCCCACCTGTCCCTCCGGAGGTGGGACCTGGTGCTGGGCTTTCTGAAACTGTTCCAATGACATGTGTGGCACCAGAAAGGCAACATTTCAGGAAACCTATTTTATTTACTTACAACTATGCCTTCTTGTTAAGATATAAAAATGTACTTCTGCTGGTCGGCCACGCTGCCTACCCACAGGTCCCCAGCCCAGCCTCCCCAGGCCCTCTCAGCAAGGGCGGGGTTAATTTCTGGCATAGCAGGGGACTCCAAGACCTGGCTCAGCTTTAGACCCCACTCTGATGGGCTGGTCCCAGGCCTTGCCAGATGTTAAATATTTTGAGTCTCACCTCTGGACATGTGTAAGTGTAATGGATTGGAATGTTTAAATGAGATGAGGTTAAAATGGGCTGTGATTATTTATAGAGCTTGAGAGGCATGGTTAAGGACCACGTATTCTCAGTGGGCCTGGGAAGGAGAGGTTAAGGTGGGGACCCTGGGTGCCTGTGGGTGCTTGGGCTCACCTGGCTGTGCAAGGCAGAGCAAACAGGAGTAGCTGTTGCTTCTTCTCACATACTTGATCTGAAAACAAACAGTAGAGATGTGTGAATGTGCACTCTGCACTCACTGCGTGAGTGTGCAGAAGGAAGGTAGTGAGGAACCAGGAGCAAATGGGGTGATAATGACATTCAGGTTCTGGCTCACTCCAGAGAAGCCTAGGATTGGGAGTAAACTGAAAGAAGGAAAAAGAAAGACCTGTGCCCTTATCCACTAAATCAGCACAATCAAAATTCAGTGCTGATGAAAAATGTGTATGGGTCAGAGCCTCACATGCTGAATGAATCAAGTAAGACTCAACGAGTCAGTCATCTCACGTCTTCCGAGTGACTGAAACCATTCAAATCTTAAAGCTGAAATCACATCCAGTGCCTAAGATGCTGCCCACAGTGACTTTGACCTGTCATTCTCGACTCCAGAAACCCTGTCATGTGCGAGATCAAGAATCACCTCTTTTTTTAACTGATGCATAAAACCATCACCCCAATCGAAGCCATCAGCGTTCCCATCACCTCCATAAGTTCCCTATTTATTATCATTGTGTGTGTGTGCAGTAATTAGATTTACCTTTTTAGCAGATTTTTAAGTACATGATCTGAAGCCATTAAATCTTGGAATTGGTGACCCATCTCCCCTGCCCTCATCATTAGAAACCAGAGTCCCACCGTCTGGTCTTGGAGTTTATATCCCTTATTATAAGTGGTACCATGTAGAATGTGTCCTTCTGTATCTGACTCATATAGCTGAGTATAATGTCCAGGTGAGTCCATATTGTTGCAAACGGCAGGATCTCCTTGTTCAAGGCTGAGTGATATTCCATACCCTGCCCAGACCACATTTTTTTTGTCTATTCATCTGTCAGTAGGCACTAAGTTTACTTGCACCTCTCAGTTATTATGAATGATGCTGCAGTGAACAGAGGGGAGCACAGCTCTCTGTCCTCTTTGGAAAAATACCCAGAAGAAATAGCAGTGTTGTATCACATAGTAATTTTAGTCTAAGTTTTGGAGGTACCTCCATGCTGTTTTCCCTAGGGGCTGTGCCAAGTAATATCCCTACCAACAGTGCACAGTACTCCCTTTTCCTTACATTTTCATCCATAACTGTTTTTATATAACAGGTGCCCTAACAGGTCAGAAGTGATATCTCGCTGTGGTTTTAGTTTGCATTTCCCTACTGATGAACGATGATGAGCATCTCTTCAGTATTTGTTGGCCCATGTGGATGGGTGTCTTTTTAGAATAATGTCTATTCAAGTCCTTTGCCTGTGTAATCTTTTTTTCTTTTAACCTCTGTATTATAGGAGTTCCTTATTTTGGGATATTTACCATTTATCAGATAGATGATTTGCAAGTATTTTTTTCCATTCCATAGTTTGCCTTTTCATCTTGAGGATTGTTTCCTTTGATGCAGAGATCCAGCTATTGCCAACATTTTTTTAAAAATGGGTTCCCCAAGAATGCAAGAAGAGAGAAGCCCATGCTCAATTACTCCGGTCAATCCCCCCAACCCAAGTCTAAACTCAGATGGGTTCTTCTGACCCTGGACCCCATGCTAGGGCTCCACCTCACAAGTGTCCACAATGGATCCCTTTAGGGAGTGGACCCAAATGAGGGAGGCAGCCAGACACAATGCGGAATGCCCCATTAAATCTGAAATGTGCACTTCAGATCACCAAATAATTGTTGAGTCTAAGTATATCCCATGTAATATGTGGGGCATACTTAGACTTTTGGGGTTCTTTTAAATTTTTTTAAAGATTTACTTATTTGTGCATACAACACTGGGGTACGGGCCAGAGGCGCAGGGGCAGTGAGCGGATTCACCAGAGACAGAGCGGGGAGCAGAACAGGCAGATTGTAGAAGTACACTGCTGAGGGGAGCAGCAGGCAGGTCAGGAGAGGTCAGGAGAGGTCTGCCGCGCCATGTGGGTCACCTCCTGGACCGGACCGAACTCATGTAGAAGTGGCTTTAGCTTCTTACTGCTGTTTAACCCACTGGGCCACCAGGGAGGGCCCATATTTAGACTTTTGTTCATGGGAAATCCCCCCTTTAACTGTGCATTCTGCATTTGAATGTGTTACATCTGGCTGCTCTGGCAGGAGGGTTCACAGGAAGAGGAGAGGAATTCTCTTTCCATGTGGTTCTTTTCTGAACAGTTTGATTTTCAAGTCTTATACATTTTAGTTTGTTTCTTATGCAAGTTAAGATTATATGAGACATGGACCCTTTTTCTTAATTTCGTAATTTATAAAAATCTCTTAAATGTTATATGTGTGTGTGTTGTTTTTGTTGTTTTTTTTTTTTTAAGATGAAAAGCCCCAGGACAATGTAAGTTGCAAAAAACAATAAAGCCCTCATTCCAGGTTCAGCGGGTGGCAGGAAGAAAGGGTTAAAGTGAAAGATGGAAAATGACCTGCAAATCCAGGGCTGTTTGAACAGTAAATTAAGAGAAGGAAAATGCCAGAAGTGGAAGCTGAGCCAGAGCAGGGGAGGGTGAAAAGGGGAAAGAATTGAGCCTGCACTGCAGGTGGCCAGCGGCTGGAGATGGTGCTAACGGGCCCCAAGCCTGCCTGGGGGGTTCTCAGCCTCAGCCCTGCAGGATAAAGGAAACATCTCTCACTCCTCTCCTCCAGCCCTGACCTTCTTATTGCACAATCGATCGGCAGAATGCAGGCAGTGCTGAATGGCTACATTTTGCTTTAGTGGCTTCCCCTGTAGACTGAAAATAAACATTTCTCTGTCCTGTCCCCCTGTCAGGCATCCAAGACTTTCCTAGCCGTTTGGATTGTGTCCGGCAACAGACAACGGCCGCCAGACCACCTTGGCCCGGAGATCATTAGGAAGGGCGTGTGGGCCATCCGGTCAGACTGCATGGGAACATGGTTTTCTCCCTTGAAAGTTCCTTGGAAAAAAAGTCCTTGTGAAAACGCCCCCGAGGTCATTTTGTAAACTGTGAATGGTGGCACACATGGTGTGGCTCAAATGGAGGTGAGACTCGCCAGGAATTCTGGGATGTTCTACCTGCCTCTGGCAGTGTTGCTTGCTCAGCACACTCCTCCTTGTGTGTAGGAATCCACCGCTGCACAGAAGGAGCTATCTCAGAAGGAAGGGAAACAGCCAGAAGGCCCAGGGTGACAGGACACAGGGCCAGAGCGGCCTGTGGGCTGGGAGGGTAGCTGGGGGAGCCAGAACGGCCATCAGGGCAACTGGCCCTTCTGGTGAGGCGAGCACAGTGGATGTCCTGGGCCAGGAGCTGGATGCACCCAGGGGACCCCAGTGAAGTCTGTGCCCACCTGGGTTCCCTCATCTGCCACCCTGAGGATGAGGGCCCAGGGGACATGTGGTGTGGTTCACACTCCTTCCGCTTCTGGTTTTCTTCTTGATTCAGAAAGTACTTCCACCTGGCCCTGGAGCTCGGTTGGCAAAGCGTGTGACCACTGCTGGCGGCCTCCAGGCTCCAGATCTGACTGAGAGCCAGCAGTGGCGATGGGGGTGGGTGGGTGTGCTCAGCTGCAGGGGACCTGGGCTCCCCTGCATCCCTCCTCTAGCCCTGCCACTCCAGAAAGAAGATGAGCACCAGGCAGGCCAGCCTGTGGACTACGAGCAAGCGATGGCATTTGAACATTGAGAGAAAGCGCCTCCAGGAAGCAGAGAGGAGGGCTACACGGGAGGGCGCAGGACCTGACCTGGTGGGGGAGCTCCCCCTGCCCCACTGCACCGTCCTGTGAGCCTGGGGAGGCCTGCGGGGTCTCCCTCTGTGAGCTGGACACGACCTTGCCCGTCCGTGCCAAGCACGACCATCCTTCTAGGAGACCACGGGGCCTGACCTGGGGGAAAGGGGAGAGTCAGGAGCTGCTACTGCTCTTTGTGTCGAACAGAGCACCTTGCCCAGCAACGTGAACAGGATGCAAGACCCGGATCCTCCCCGGCTCAGCTGACCCTCCTCCTAATCTGGCCAGCACCCTATCCCAGGAAGCTGCAGGATGAAAACATGGCATTTCCCTTGACTCAGTCACTCACGGCTCTTTACCGCCTCCCCCTTAGTCATTTGGCTGCCCAGGGAGGCAAATGAAAGAGAAGGAAAGGGACAGCCAGCTGCCACACTGCTGACAGGGACACAGAAACATCAAGATGACCAGCATCCGGTGTCACTTGCAGCAAGCTGGGCACGTGAGCTGCAGCGCCAAAGGGAGATGCCAGCAGCGCAGGGGTGAGACGACGCCCGTGTCACTGAGCTTCAGAACGGTCTCACCCAACATGCGCCAGGGTCTGTGCCCCAGACTGCGAGGGGGCCCCGATATCTGTACCACGTGGTGGTTCCAAGCTCAGACCCTGGGTATGCACCCTAACTCCCCACCTTAAAACTGTGACCTTGGGAAGACATTTCCTCTGTGACAGCCGTGTCCAATAGAACTCTCGGCAGGGATGAAAAAGCTCTGTCCACGCAGTCTGGCCTGGGAGGTGCTAGTCCCAGGTGCCTGGGGCACCTGACAGGTAGGTTGGCCCACACCTGAGCAAACCATGGCTTTCAGCAGAATGACTGCATTTTAATTAACAGAGCTGTTGGTTATGGAGGCTTCTTGCATGTGTGACCAGTAAAGCTGGATTAATTCACTTGTGCCCCAAGCCCCGTCCTTCTCCCTTTGTGGTGCCGGGACAAAACAGCACCTAGGCTTCAGGTGGAAGGAGATCAAGTTGCTGAGGGCCTCGCCCTTGGGAAGAGACACAGCAAGACAGGAGATGGGCGGAGGGAGCAGGGGCAGGCCCCAGAAGCTGCCAAAAGCAAGAAACAGAGTCTCTCTCCGAGCTTCCAGAAGCATCTAGAGCTCAGCAGCCCTGTAGACACCTTGATTTGAGCGCAATGTGTTCGGATCTCCAGAATCACAGATAAGCAACCTGGGGTGTTGTACTGGTTTTTCGTTTTACTGTATATACACACACATATTTCTTTAAACATCATTCTTCCTTTTGTCCATTTTTTCATCTTGGCTGTAATCTCTGTGGACTTCCCACCACCAGTTCACCCCTGTGCCATCCCAGTCCCGTGTGTTCTTCCCACCCCGCCTTTGATCCTATTCCCGTCTTCTCCCCCATGGAATGTCTCTGGTTTATAGTTGTTAGTTGATTTTAGTTTTTACTTTATTACAATTACTTTTATTTTTTGTGATCCCTTACACCCCTGCTATGAGTGAAACCACCCAATATTTTTCTTTTTCTCTCTGACTTATTTCACTAAGCATGATCCCTTCCAGCGCCATCCATGTTGCCACAAATGGCATGAGTTTATCATTTTTGATTGCTGAGTAATATTCCATTGTGCATATGTACCACATCTTCTTGATCCTGTCATCTATTTTTGGACATTGGGTTGAGTTGGTGGTGATTTGTGGCAGCAGGGACAGGACACACAGACAAACCCACCCAGTATATGTTTCTCCTTCCTGCAGGGAAGTGTCCACTTGCCCCCAGCAGCTCCCCTCTTCTCAGCCACCCTCCACGGAACCAGTCACCTTGCATCCAGAGCCACAACCAAGGCGGGCTGAGGGTAGGGGTACTGTGGAGGCCAGGGAGTCTGGTCAGAACTGGGAGGGAGAGGCACGCACAGGAGGCCTTTCATCATGCACCACCTCTGTGCTCACACATCCCTGCCACAGCAGCATCATGGTCATCACATTCCTGCTTCTCTCCCAAAGCACGAGTTTGCGTCCAAAATCAGGGAGCAACTTTTGCACCCAATTCCATTTAGTGCGGTCAAAGGTGATGCAGATTTTCCCAGCTCCCTTAAAGGAAAAAATCCATGCAGGCTTCCCAGGCAAGTTTCCTTTCTGATGTGAGGCTGGAAAGAAGTAGGTACAAGCTCCTCATCCACAAACCCAACACCCAAGCAGGTCTGAAAGTGGTCTCGTAAGTCACACGGCAGCCAAAGGGAAGCTGACTTGCCCACGTGTCTTTATCATGCTTAGGGTGACTATGCCTACAGTTTCCTACAGAACAGACGGTCAGGGCAGATCTCTCCCAGTCTTGTTCGGAAGGACCCTGTGAGGTGTGGTGTATGTAGCGTATTACTTTTCAAAACTGTGAAAGGACCCTTATTCCCTTAATACACTCGGTTTTACATAACACCAAGGTTCTGGAAATGGATTGTATATTTGTCCTAGATTTGCATGTCTCACTGCACTTCATTTTCTTTCTCTCTCTCTCTTTTTTAAAGATGTATTTATTTATGCATACAAGAAATGGAGTACAGGCCAAAGGTGTGTGGGGATGGGGGAGGCAGGGAATGGGAATGGGAGAGGATTCACCAGAGACACAGTGGGGAAGAGAGCAGGCAGGTCTACTTGAATACACTGCTGAGCAGAGCAGCAGGACCACAGGAGACGTCTGCTGAACCCTGGGGGTCAGCTCCTTGGGAGCGGTAGGAGATGGATCCCGGACTGCAGTAGCTGTGGATAGCTTCAAAGTGCTTCGCTTAGCCATTTGCCCCAGCAGAGAGGGCCCATTTTCCTTCTCTTATTCCTCCTAGGAACCTAAAAGTGAAAGAACATCTTTTCCCCATCAGTGATACTTTAATTTTAAAATGACGGACACATTGCCCCACTGGGTTTGCAGAGCCTGGCCCCGTGGCTGGAGGAGCCGCACCCTACCCCTCCAACTAGGTGCCTGGGCTAAGGCCTCACCAGCTCTTGCTGGTCACTGGGTGTGGGGACAGAGCCGGGCCAGGTCCATCTGTGCTGGTGGACACGTGCAACAACACAACAGCACTGGAACCTTCATCCTCAGCTCCCAAGTTTTCTAGAAACCAAAGTTGCTCTGCACATGAGAAACTGAGCCCAACTCCAAAGTCTCCTAAACCCATTGACTCTCTAGCCTATTGCCAAGGTCTCATTGCCACCACTTAGCACAAAACCTTTGTTTTCTCAACCACCGGACGGCCTAAGAAATAGAACAGAAGGGAGCCGAGCTACTACTCCAGCCCTGTCTGGGGAACATCCTCAGTGTTCTAGAAACAAGTTAAGTGTCCATGAGGGTGCGAGCCAGCCTGCCACTGGAGGTGGGACAGACACATTCGTCTGTGCCACAATCCACCCTCCTCTTTAGATTCCAGTTGGGTATATTCCAAAGATTCTAAAATAGGGTCTATGAGGCTGCATTTATGTAGGCCAAATATGGGGTAGGGAGAAGTAAGAAGTGGATGGTGTATCCTTCGGATTGTATGAATCTTCCCAATCAGCATCACTGTGTAGATGTTCAACTAATCACAGGTCCACCCCTGCCCTCACTAAGGTCCCCACTGGGGAGGGAGACAGAATGTTTTGACTGTGAGAGGCGCTCCCTGGGTTCTCCCAGATCAGCATGGGTCAGGGTAAGAGCGGGAAGGGGCATGCAAGTGTGGGCTATGACGCCAGGGAATGAGACATGAGGCAGAAAAGGGGAGTTAGTCGGCTCCTCCTGTATGCAACACAGCTCTACTCCCACACCAGAAAACTTCCTGAAACCGAGCAAAACACCTGCTCCAGAAGGACCCCACCCAGAATGGACAGCTCTCCCTCAGAGAGCACTCAGCAAACGGACCAGCAAATCACGCAAATCCATGCATACGTATCAGTCATGAAATTAAATTCCAAGTAAATAAGTGAAGGAAACACAAAATCGCTGCGAGGCCCCCACCCCGGGCATCGCTGCAGGCAAGACCTCCCAGTGGATGCCAATCACCGGCCTTTTTGGGGAGAGACAGGATATCTCAAGGTCTCTCCTTTGGCGTTATTCATTGTAAAGGAAAAACCGTAATCTGACAAAAGAGAAAGTTTGGGGCACTACCTTAATACAGCCGTGGCAGTGAACACCATCAGCATAAGGCTCATGGACAGCCCATGGCTCCAACCGTGACACCCAGTGCCACATGGTTTTAACTTGGGAAAACTTCAGACAAACCCGAATTGAGATCCAGTCTCAGAAATCACTGAGAAGTGCTCTTCCAAAAAATGCCAAGGTCAAGACAAGGAGAGACTGAGGAACTGGAAACTAGGTGGAAAGGCGACTCGAGAACTGGTGGGCAAACACCTGCACCCGGGGGCCATCCTGGAAGGGATCCTGGGGCACAAAGGATGTTCTGGAAGAACTTGTGAAATCGGAGTACAGTGTGTTGTTTAATGACAGAGCACACGAATGCTTGTTTCCTGTGTTCCATCCCTGTGGATGTGTGAGATCTCGGCCGCAGGGGAAGCCGGGAGAAAAACATACAGGAACTCTGCTATTTTGCAACTGTTCTGTAAATCCAAAATTATTCCCTAGAAATTTTTTGAAAGAATAGCCCACCTGCGGGAGGAAGGGAACACATGTCCTGGGCCAGCACTGGAGGGGCCTGGGCAGGTGCCAAACCTCCAGCACCACTGCCAGGTGGGCAAAGTGGCCTCTATGGTTCAGGGGGAGAGGCTTCAGGCTGGCGGGCACAAGCCAAAGTCAGCTCAGACTGGGAGAGATCCTGTGGGGGCCCCCAGCGTCTCTCCAGGTGCACAGTCTGGGAGGCGGCCAGGGAAGATCTGAGAGGATTAGGTGCCGTGTCCTCCTCCCTGTTGGCAAAGCCTTTCCCAACACGAGCCCATGAAACCCTAACCTACATAATCGTTGGCTTCGATCCCCCTCGAAAGGGTGACCCCCCGGGTTTACTCCCTGTCCCGGTGACATGTTCCTTGTCGCCTCTGGATGGTCTACATCGGCAGGGAGTGCAAGGTCCGATGTTCAGAGCAAAACGCAACATAAAGTTCAAGTTCACTAGATGTTGACTGGTGAACTCAAAAGGCCAAACAACACAGGGCCGTATTTTTTGCAATCCCAGTGAAGCATGTAAGTTCGAACTAAGTGCATACAAATCGAGCAAAGTTCCATCTGTGAGGAGGAGCAGTTCTTTCCATGGTCAACCAAGAAATAAATGTACCAGTCACTTCACTCCAGAATCCACAGAAAGAACCACATAGCTGTCGGCTGACCCCTACAGCATGGACCAGCCCCCACTGCCGAAGTTACAGACTTTTCTTAGGAAAAGTCACCTCTTGTGGATCGGATGGTACATTTATTTTGGAAAAGAGGGGGAGTTCCTTATACACACTCCCAACCTCTGTTTTAAATTATTGCTGCAGGCCTTCCTGCCAAACCTGTCATGTATAAAGGGACTCACGGCTAAGTGTGTAAATAATTTTTAAAATTCCACTGGTAGTGATTTGGAAATAAGAGGAGTTTTTCTTTTCTTTTTTTCCCTGCTAGGGTTACTAAGGCATTTAACATTGTTTTAATCTGGAACACAAGCCGGGTCTATTAAAACCTCCTGTGCCCTGTATATAAAGCGTGTGCTTTACATCCTCACAAGGCTTTTGAGTATTAAGTAATTCATTTAATTAAACAAGCAAACCTCCCCCTCCCGGACCCCACCCTGGATGTGAAGATGTTTTTATAAGTTTCAAAGAATGTGGAGATACCGGATAGGCCCTAACACCATGAAAATCAAGGCCATCCCTCACTCAGATGAACAAGAGATTGGGTGGACCCCAGCTTTAGGCAGAGTTGAGGACTTACTATTTTTATTTTATCACAATAAAATTTGCTGATTAAGCAATCACTGTTGTGTTTGCTATGCTACATCCACTCTGTTCATACTGGAAAGGCAGTTCAATTTCTACCACCCCTTCCCCTTAAATAATTCACACAGCAGCAGGGACCCAGGGACCAAGGAACACATGATTGGTTATGGGGTGGCCATGTGACCCAACAGGAACCAATGAAAAGCAAGGGGATGTTGAAGACCAAGGATAGTTCTCTCTAAAGAATGAGGGCTGTGGCCGCCATCTTGGGGACCTAGAGGTGAAAGCACACCTACCAGAAATCACCAGGAAGATCCCAAGATCAGAGAGCTCCTGGAGAAAATGGCAAAGAATTAGAGAGAGCTGCAATCACATGCCATTGTTTACACCCCTACATCCAAACTAAGGGGTGCAACTGCAGTCAGATAAAACAATGAATTATTTTTCATGCTTAACCAGATGGGGGTTCTGTCACTTGCAGAAGCCAAAGCAGCACTCTAGTAACTGTAAGAGGTGCTCCTCAGATGTGACTTTTCCAGCACCCACTTATAGCTACTGAAGGATCCCAAGGTTCTCTTTGCCAGAAGTCAGTGCCTGTGAATGATCACTTCCTGTCCCTGGATTCAGTCCCTAAGTGACTAAGGGGACAGGATGATGATCTTTAAAATCCCACCCCCTGTATGGTGTCATCTGTCATTCTAATAACTGTGAAGAGAGATCACAGACCTCAAGATGCCTGCACACATGTACACACACGCGTGCACATGTGCGAACACCCACCGCATGTACAAGCACACGCACATACATACAAGCACACACATAAATACAATGCGTGTGCACAGCAATACATAATCCACACATGCATTGTGTGCATAGCGTGCACATGCAGTGTACATGTGTATACACACAAATGTACAGCACAAAGGTGCACGTGTGCATGCCGTGCACATGTGTGTGTCTACACACACAGCCTCCATGCCAGTGCACCCCTTTATCATAACCACAGGCCGCTCAAGCTTCTGTGTGGGATTCACCCACTGGCAGCCCAAGAACCAGGCAACCGGAACACCACAATGAGGTGATCACCCCTTGCTGATCACCCTCAGACCCCACAGCCACAGTGAGGAGAAGAGAGATCACAGAGCCCCACACAACTCCAGACTGGCTTCCTGGAATGCCACTGTGGAGAGTGACAGCAACAGCGACCTTCCAGGGGAAGTGTCCTCCCTCCCTAGCCAGGAAAGAGTCGAGCAGCAACCCGCCTCTCTAGCTCGCTCCGCTCTGGTTAAAGTCCTTGTCACGCATAAAATCCTCTTGAAAGACATCAGCTCAAGGGCATTGAAAAACCCAACTCATTGTTTCTAGCTGAGGAAAGTAGGACTATACACACACGTACACATGTGAGTACGCACACGCCACACACTGGCAGGTACTAAGACACATGGACCTGTACCTGTAACAGATGTACCCCCAGGGGGCCTTCTGCTTGTTCACACAGACACCCCCCAGCTACATAAGCCTCCACACTCACAATCCCCATAAAGCAGCTGCTGGGCCCCTTCTCAGTTCAGGGGTGCACATCTGCTCAGCCCAAGCTCAGCCATTGGGTAGGAAATTCTCAGGGGTGTCATGACACCAGGACTTGTCTGGGGCCAGAGCTGGGGTGAGGGTGGGGCCACAGAGGCGCTCCCAGTCAGGCGGCCCTGCACTTGTGACCCCTGAAGGTGACCCCTCCTTGTTGCCCCTGGCACCCTTTAGCCTCACCTGGGGGCCTGGCAGAGCCAGTATGAGCTCTGGGAGGAACAAAGGCCCTCCCCCCAGGACCCTGGTGCTGAGGGAGAGGAGCATGGGGCAGGACCACCCTCAGCCCTTTGGTCAAGTTCAAGGGCAGCCCTCAGACCCCCCAACCTCCATGTGGGGCCCTCATAAATGCTATTTTGGAAATCGCAGCCCTGAAACTCGCTGGTCACACCCCACCTCCACAGCATCTCCAAAGTTCCCCTTCTGAGGGACCCTGTCTTGGGTCCCTCACCCGCAGCAGAAGCAGCCCGCTCTTCCTCTGCTCTACCCAAACAGGGCGCTTTCAGAACCAGGCGCTGTGGGCACAGGGTTCCTAAGAGGGAAAATGGAATTGCAGCTGCCCCCACCACCACCTGCATCAAAGGCCTGGGACAAATCGGTTTTTACAGAGAAGCATTTCCATCTCTTCCCGCCTGTTATATTTTCAGAGATTGCCAAATGCCGAAGTCACGGTCACGGGGCTGAAGATGGCAGGGCAGGGGACGGTGGCCACCAGGCGAAGGGCGGAGTAGGAAAGGGCTGTGCTGGGCCAAAGGAGAAGCGCCCGGACCTTCGCCTCGCCCTCGGCGAGGGGTACACACTTCTTCCCATTGGAATCCAGGCCACACTTTTCAGTTTTCCTATGGTGCAGGGAGGAAATTGAGAGTTTTAGTTCTGGTTCATTTATTTCAGCTCAGAACCACTCTCTGGCTGGCGAGCTCCAGAGGCCTGTTCTGGTGGCGTGCGCACCTCACTGCTGCCGCTCCCTGCACGTTTAGCTCCAGCTCTTGCTTCGCTTCCCCCCGCCCCTCCCCAATTCAGCCACAGTCCTAACTGTTGCAAAATTAGCCTTCTGTCGGAATTTCGGGAAAAGGCCCTTTTCCAAACTTACAGTAGAGGTTCCTTTGTCACCACCGATGGGCCTAGGGGCATAGATTCTTAGAGCCAAGCAGGTGTCCCTTGTTGGGACAGGAATCCAAAGCCACTTAAATCCTCTTATGACAGGGTGGTCCCCAAGAAAAGGGAGGTTCCAGGTTCCCTGCCCCACCCAAGGAAGGTGGAGCTGGGCAGGGCGAAGAAGCTGGAGAGGAGAGAGGTGAAGGGGCTGGACGGGTTTCTTGGCCTTGGACTTACACCAGGGACTTGGAGACATGGAAGGAGACACTGGCACAGACCGGCCCATGGGTGAGAGCCCCTTGATCACCTTTTTCCTTTGGACTTGTCTGGCCCCTCCTGCCCCTCTCCTATGGGCCCCCACCAGGACCCACAGGTCTTAGACAAGTAGCAGGCCTTCCAGCCTCTGTGGCCCTGCGTTAGCAGGGCTTTTACCCACATGGGGGTGGACACCTTTGGGTGCTTGATTTGGAAACTATATTCTTTCTCTCTCTCTTCACTCTATATCACACACTAGTTGTATTAAAGTTCCTATTCATTAAAGGTCTTAAGTAATAGAGTGTTTTCTCTTGATGTGGCGGATGGCAGAACCCGATTAGAGCAGGCAGGTTTGGGGGTCCTGGGGTGCCCCTCACTTTACCTATTCCTGGTGCTGTGTTTTAGGAGAGGACTGTGGGGGATTATGACACTTGCTTCAGACCCTAAGCTGCAGGTGGCGCTCTGCTGAAAAAAGTGGGGGTGCTGTGGGCTTTCATGACCTCATCTGGGAAGCCCTGTGCTCGCTTCCACCATACCCGTTGGTCAAACAGTCCAAGGACACCCACCTTCCTGGCAAGCAGACCCCATGTCTCAATGTCAGGGTGGCGGGAGGAGGGGGCATCTGTCAAAGCACTTGTGGCTACATCTCAACCCCCACAGTGTTAGCATCTCTTCTGCTCCTACTGCGCTGGAATTTTGGCAGACAAGAGCTGATCTCTCTGAAGACAAAAGTGGAGGACCTGTCTTTCCCATTGTTCCAGTGGAAGGACAGAGGAGCTGGCCCCTGGGATACTGTGGGGCAGGTGGGCAGCTCCTGCTAGGCCTGGCAGGACAGACACAGCCCCGCTGAGCGGTGCCTGGGGCTTAGCCCCATGTCTAGCCTCCGGCCAGCTTCTTGACTGCTTTGCTCAGTTGTCAGAAAAGCTCAGAAAAGAACTTAGAACACTGGGCCAGAGTGAATGAATTCCAGTGGGTCTTCTTTACTCAAAAGCTGAGAATTTCTGCCAGCACAGATAACCAAACTCCCTGCATGTCTTTTTTTTTTTTTTCGTTTTCTTTTCATTCTCATCTTTCTTCTTTTTCTTTGTTCATTTATTCCCCCCCTTGACTCAGCAGTTATTGAGCAACTTAACAAGATTAACCAACACTCTAAAGAAGTTAACAGATCAGCCCAACATCTTACTGACAAGTTATAGCTACAAACCAAGCTCAGCACTCTGAAGCAGAAGTCAGCAGATTTGAACAGAAAGAGCCAGAGAGCAAGGACTTGAGACTGAGTGACAGTCTCTGTGGCACCTATTCAGTTCCACCCTTGTAGCAAGACATAGCTGTTAGCATCATTCACGTAGCCGAGATGAGACCAGACCAAGTGTCCATCGACAGGAGCTGAATTAAATAAATGTGGTATAAAGGAATAAATATGTACACATAAACGGTGGAGTATTATTCACTCTCTAGAGGGAACCCTGCCATTTGCAATGCATTTAGGACATCACATTAAGTGAAATAAGCCAGATACAGAAAGAAAATTCCTACATGACCTAATTAATCCAGAATTTAAAATAAAGTGGAACTCATAGTAACAGAGTGTAGAATGGGGAGTTGTGGGAGTTGGGGAGAAGAGCAGAAATGTTGGTCAGAGAGTATAATGTAACAGGAATACAATGGAGATTTAATGTACAGATGACTAACTAGCAATACTGTATTGTACACTTGAAATTTGCTAAGCAAGTAGATCCCAGGGCTCTCACACGCCAAAAAATGGGAACTGTGAGGTGGTGGGTATGTGAATTAGCCAGGCTGTGTGTGGTCATCATCTTGCAGTGCATGTGTACAGCAAAGCGTCTGCTGTGCAAAATAAATATATTTTTTTTCATTTGCCAACCATCCTTTATAAACTGGACAAAAATAGACCATAAGAAACAGTCATTAAATAACAAATGACCTTGTTACAGGGCAGGTAGAGGAGCACCCCAGGACCCCCAAACCTGCCCACTTTAAATAGGTTCTGCCTTCCGCCACATCAAGACAAAACAGATAGACCTTTAATGGAAAGGAACTTTCATACAATGAGTGTGCAATACAGAAAAAGCAAAGAATGTAGTTTCTAAATCAAACACCCGAAGTTATCCATCCCCTTGTGGGAAAAAGCCCACCCAAAAGGGACTGGCCCAGAGCAAGGCCTGAAGAGCTGCCAAAAGCCTAAAGCACCTTCCAGTGGGGACCCATAGAAAAGGGTCAGGAACAGCCAGACAAGTCTGGGAGGAAAAAAGCAAAAGCAAAATCAAGATAAGAGCTGCCATTCTTAAACTCCCCATGGGTCTCACCCACGTCTGTTTCAACCAGTCCACGACCAGAAGACTAGCACAGCTTCTTCACATGTCTCTGCTCCATGCGCCTCCTCCAGGCCTCTTTCCTGCTCTCCATCCTGCTTCCTTCCCTTTCCAGCCTCCTCTCCAGTTTCTTTTCCCTCCTCAGTTCCACCCTCTGTTGGGTGAGGCAGGGAACCTGGAATCTCCCTTTTCCTGAGCAACACCAAGTTACAAAAGCAATGGTGTGCACATAAAACTTTATTTACAAAATCAAGTAGAGGGCCAGATGTGGCCTGAGAGTCATAGTTTCTTGACCTCTACTTTGGAGGGAAGGAACATTGCTAACTGACCTTATAAAACAAAGAAACTTGACTGACTTTGGTACTGGGAGTTAGGTAGGCAGTCTTTCTCTGAGGAAATGACTTTGAAGAAAGAAGAGTTAACCAGATGATGGGGTGCATGGAAGGATGGTGGGACTAAGAGTAGGAGGAGGCTTCATACATCAGAAGAACTTCAGAAAACCTGTTTGGACAGAGTTGGAAGGAGGGTCAAAGGAAACCAGCAGGAAGTGAGATTGGGGAACAGTTAACTGTGGTCAAATCTCACAGGGTCTTGGTAACCATATTGAAATGGGGGGAGGGGCACTAAATCCCAAAGCAATGGAAGATTTTAAGAGTTTAAAAAAAAAAAGGTTGTCCCTGGTGGCTCAGCAGGTTAAAGGGCAGCACTGCAAAGCTGGCCTCAGCTGCTTCCTTGTGAGTTCGATCCCCGCCCCAGAGGTGACCCACATGGCACAGCAGACCTCTCCTGTCTCGCCTACTGCTCCCCTCAGCAGTGTACTTTGTGGATCAGCCTGTTCTGTTCTCCACTCTGGCTATGCTGAATCCTTTCACCGTCCCTGCATCTCTGGCTTGTACCCCAGTTCTATGTGCATAAATAATCTTAAAAAAAAAAAAAAAGATGTGTCATTTTCTTGTCTCACAGCAAGGTCACCTATTGACCCGTCGGAATAAGCTGCGTTGCATTTACTCAAGAAGAATTAATTCATTTTAAGAAGAGAACAGGGTGGTGTTGCTAGAGAGCTGTGGTGTCATATTTTGGTGGTCTCCACAGCCCTGGAGCAAGGTCACAGAAATAAAGTCACACATTCCAGAGATCAAAGCAGATAACTGTGGAAAAGCAGTCTTTCAAAGTATTCAAATCTGATTCAAACAGTGAGGTCTCATTACTCAAGGTCAGCTCTCCAGAGCAATTCTGCGCATAATTACCTAATTGGTCTCACATTTCTTGCCCTGGACTTTGACTCTCTTTTAAGAAAAGGATTTGGCTCCAAAGATTTTTTTAATTGATTTATTTTTTTGTTCATAGAAGAACTGGAGTGTAGGCCAGAGGTGCAGGATGCACCAAAAGTTCTTCAACTATTCTGTTCTGTAGTGTTAATTTTTCCATTGTCTAGCCGGCTGTAGAGTCAGACAGGATTATCAGGAGGAAAGAGGCAATTTATGACCAAAGTCAACCTTCTTGGCCAGTGGAATTTACATGTTAATGGCCTCTGTGGCAGTTGTCACGAGAAACCTTTAAAAAGCAGACCTTTCATATTGGTGTATTTCTGGAATTTGGCATTGGGTAGATATTTTGCATTTTTAATACACACAAAAGACCTTTTCATAAAACCACAGAAGAAAGAGATTGATGAGAATGTACTGGAGGAATGGGCTAGAGGAATCTGAACTCAATTTTAAAGGCTACTTCCACCAACTTTTGGAATCTGAGGGGAGTGAGCTGAGGTCTAACATCCTGGTTAAGAAGACATGGGATGTTGTGTCATAATGCCATCTCTCTCTTACAGAATCTACTGACAGAATCAAGAGGCAGAAAGATATATCCATTACGTCTGGGACAGAGTGAGGGGTCCTTGCCGGTGACACCATTTTCTGTGTGTGCTCCCTCACTTCCTGCCAATGTATCTTCATACCTGCTTGAGCATCACTATTGACACAGGATTCACTGAGCTCTAATGTAGAACAACTTCATTCTATGGGCTCAAAATCTCCCTCACCAAAGCTTCCATGTGTGGGTTCTAGAAGCCAGTAGAATATGCCTGTTTTCTCAGACTGCTTATAGCAGCTCCATCATTAATGGGGAATATCTTTCCAAGGCACAAGATGGCTGCTTTTCCTCCAGCCTCATGTTCCGGGTTGAACTCAGAGGAAGAAAACATGACAAAGACAGAGTCATACTCAGGTAGGGAAGACAAAACTAGGAAAGGAAAACAAAACCTCAGAAGTCTCCCCAGGATTTGCACTTATAGCTCAGGGACCAGAACTGAACTTACACCTCACAACTGAGTCCCCTGCCCACTCCAGGTCCTGGATCCAGACTTCTCCCCTTCTCTGCAGGGTCCATCAGCCTCACCAAGGCCACCAGGGAACCTTCTATGATCCAAAAGTGCGGTGCACTTTTCAAATACTTTCCACAGAAAATTCCCCGCTGATGGTGATGACTGGGCTGTTCTGTGGAGACTGTCCAGCCCTCCTTGTGGGGGGTGTGCGCTAGGCTATGGCTGAAGGGGGGATGAGGAGACATGTCACATGGCTGGGACACATTCTGAACTTCCCTGGGGTTCCTGGCTCTGATTCAGGGTATCAGGGACCAGGCCTAGGATGGCCTCTTGGGGAGCTCAAGGCTCCACCTGAACTCAGTCGAAGCAGCCTTAGGGCAGTCAGCTCAAAGTCAAAACCCCATGTGAAACAGGTATCCACAGAGTCTTGAACCCCCATCCTGAAAGCACTGGGGTGGGAGGGGCTGAGGTCTCGGGTGAGCTCAGTTCCAGTGAGCATCACTCTTATAAAAAAGTCGTGTTGTAAACATGAATTTCCCACACTGGGGCCCTTTCCCAAAGCGTCAGTCTAGTGCCACCCTGAGGTAATGCCCTGGAGAGGAGGCGGTGATAAGGGCGGGCATGTCACCTGAGGTCTGCAGGTGGATGTGGGAACGTGAACTCAACCCACAGCCCAGATCTGTGCACAACCAACATCCTCAAGAAGCCAGAACATGAGAAACCCCCCGGGCCTGGTTAGCAAGGAAGACCTGGATCTAGCGGAGGTGATGGGTTATAACAGGGTGAGCCCCGGGAAAGGGGTGGCCTCTGGTGCCTTACCCCACCCTAAGGAAATCAAGAGACCCATGGCATGATAGGAGACGTAGTCCTGGGCTCCTGGGACCTCTTGGCACGGATGGAGGAGGGAGGAGTCCATAAAACATCAGTAGATGACGGCCCTCCGTCGTGGCGCAGTGGGTTAAAGCGCAGCACTAGGAAGCTAGAGTTGGCATGAGTTTGATCCCCGCCTGACCCTGAGATGACCACATGATGCGGCAGACCTCTCCTGGCCCGCCCACTGCTCCCGTCAGCAGTGTACTTCATCAATCTGCCTGTTCCGTTCCCCGCTCTGCCTCTGGTGAAGCCTCTCGCCATCCCTGTGCCTCTGACCTATACTCCAGTTCTGTATGCACAAATAAATAAATCTTAAAAAAAAAAAAAAAAAAAGCCGTGGATGGAGTTCATTGGGGCATACTGTTCCCCCAACAATTTCCCCCTCTGAATTTTTGTCACTGTTTCCATGGTGGTAAAGGTCAAATGTATGGGTGCTAAGGTATAGCTTCAGATGACAGTCTTTTCTGGGGTTCCAGGTTTCAAAAGAAATAATCAGCTCTACAGATGGTCACAGGGCCACCCTTTTAGAGAAATGGGGTGTCTCAGTCATCCCAGTGAGCGCCTTCTCCTGAACACAGCAGTGGGAGGCTGAAAAGGCAATAGGAGCAGACCTTGGGCAGAGACCCAGCTGCTATGCAGTTAGGACTTGGGGAGAGGGGGCCCAGGGATGCCAAAGCAATGCCCCCCAATACCAGGAGGGTGGGCTAAATCTCCTGCCAACCTCTAGTCTGCAAACTAAACATGTCCTTTGACTAACCCAAATCAGCGCCTGCCGGCAGCACAACCGAGCCCGTGTTTTGAGAGCTGGATTTTTCCATCTCAGGGCAGGTTTGTTTGGAAAGGGGGGGGGAGGGGCTGAGCGCCAGCATCATATATTGTTTCAGTCTGACTGGGGGCCGCTGTAGCCTTAAGCAGCCCCCCACACCGAGAGGAGAAAGGAGAAAGAGAGAATGGGGTGGTATTTCCTGTAAGGAAATCCAATCTGATTGAACTTAAAAATAGCAGGAAAATCAACACTTCAGAGGCTGAGTTTTTCAAAAGGGAGGGGACCCTCTGGGTTTGGCTCAAGAAGTGCCAGGCTCGCCTTGGCCAGAAGCCTGGGAAGGAATGGACTGTCCTCAAGTTGGGGCCTCAGGAGAAAACGGGGCTGGGCTTCGAGGATCAAACAGCCACCATGTCACAGAACCATGGTGCAACAGTTGGGGCTGGGGGCTCCCGGCTCCCTGCTGCCATTTTGAGGGAGGTGAACAGGCTTCTCCCTGGGGCTGCAGGAGGTGGTGACTGCGGGCCCCAAGGTGTCCTGCCTGGGGGGGCAGACAGGGGAGAGACAAACTTGATCTACCTGGGAAAGTTGTGCTGCCAAGCCTTGCCCCCACCAGGTGAGACACAGGTGAGTGCCTCCACAAAGGGCAGGCAAGGACTGGCCTCAGGGTGAAGCTAAGAAAGCAGCAGTGGCCATTTTCCCAGCCTCTGCCTGAAAAGACTATTCTACAGAAATGGCGCAGCTCCCGCGCGTGCCGACAGGAACCTCTCTCCAGGCACTGGCCAGGGATGGGGTTCTTTTGGTGCCTCTCACCCTCACACTGGAACTGATGATTTGCCCCAAAAGATTTAGGGGAGGTTTAGGAGAACAGGAGTTCCTGAGCTGCAGGAACAGGCAGTCTGACTAGGATGATCAGCTTCTCTGCGAGAGGGATTTGATGGCTCAGAACAGTGTGAGTCCCGAGGGGAGGTCCCCCCCCACACACACACATGAAGAGAAGCCCTTCCTGTGAGAGTCAGGGGATTGGTGAGGAAGTGTAGGGCTCTGTCCACTGCCCCGAGGTCCTGCAGACACCTGTGACACCTGGGATTTCACATGCAGGAGCCACGTGGGCAGCCTGCACACCTGGAGACGCAGGGAATGAACCTGCCCCTGTGGGCCCCAGTGGCTGCCGGGAAACGATATGGCTACAGACAGGGACACACACACATGGCCTCCTCTCCTGCTCACTGCCAGAAAACTCCCTAGCTATGGCAATGCAAGCAGCCCTGCTTGGCTCTGGCTGTGTGCTTAGAGGCTTATACACCATTGCTCTTTCCTGTGAAGAAGCCCGTATTAGTCAATGTCGCAGCTATAACAGAAGAGTGTCTTAAACAATAGAAACGTGCGTCTCATAGATCTGGGGCCAGAAGTCCAAGAGCAAAGGACACAGGGTGGGCTTTCCCGACGCCTCTCCCAAGGCCCACAGGTGCTCCTTGCCACGTCCTCACGTTCAGTTCTTTCCTCTTCTTATCAGGACACCAGGCATATGGGATTAGAACCCATCATGAGGATTTTACCCTAATTACCCACAGTGACGCTCCAGATGCAGCCACACAGAGGCAAGGGCTTCCACACGTGAATCTGAGGGCACAACACTGCCCTTGAACCTTCCGAAGGACACAGAGGCTCAGAGAAGTTGTCAGTTATCTAAAGCCACACTGCAAGGAAGTTCAGTCCACCAACCTCAGCTTGGCTCAGACGGACCCGGTGCCTGCAGCAGGGTCAGGTGCCTGAGAGCCTGACTGCCAGGCTCAGAGCATGACACCCCGGAGCTGAGAGGAATGCTGCACCAGGCCCAGCTGTCCCAGCCAGGGTGGGGGAGGTGGCACCTGATAGCGGAATGTCTCAATAGGAAGTTGGTTAACCCTGGTTCACATGCACATTCTCAGTGAGAGGTGAGGGTGATAATGATGAAAACAATGCGCTGATAAACCTCCTTCCCAGCCTTCCAGCAAGGTGCCAAGAGACTCAGGGTCTTTTCATGACTTCCCTCCCGGAGGTAGCACCCCACACAAGACCCACCTTTTAGGGAGCAGCTGGGTGACGCAGCCAGCCTCCCACTTCAGGACTATGTTCCCAGCAAAGCCAGACCAGCCATGTGAAAGGAACAGCTAGACCATTTAACAGGCGGCAAACAATGAAGCCGATGCTCGGCCACCTCGGGGGCCCCCTGTCCACCCTGGTCATTGGAGCTACCGCAGCGCACGGCCAGCTCCTCAGGGAGCAGCTTGCCCACTCGGGGCTCCATGCTCAGAAGGGCCACGTGCTCTGTTTAATCTAAGCCAGGACCACCTTGAAGTTCTTACTCTAACAAGGGACCCCCACATTCTCACTTTGCATCAGGCGCTGCAAGGGCTGAGCTGGTCTTCCCCAGCCTAAGTCAGGAAATTACCTCTTCACAAGGAAGAGGAGCCCAGACTGAGGGCTCCTTCACAGCACGTGTGGGATCCTGGGCCTGGCTTTTCCCTTTTGGGGCGCCCCCTCCATTCTACATTCTGCCCCCAAGTTCGGATTCCCTGTGTCTTGGGAACAGGGGTGCAGACCATCCTGCAAACCCCCATTTCAGTTTCCATGAAGTCACACTCTTCATATAGCCCCCCACCACCACGGAAAGTCAGCTGGATACGGCCTCAGACCGAAACTTGCTTATTTTTCTTTTTGGTTTTGCATGTCTTTGGAATTAGGGGTGCATTTACTTTTCAGGTATCATATGGGCTTTCCCACCAGGCTGAGTGTTCCCTGGGCCTGGACCTTGCACACACCTTCCCTGCTGGGCTCACTCTCCTCCAGCAGACAAGCCTTCCTCCCAGGCTCTGCCCACAGCACCCTCTGCAGCCCCCCCTTGCAGGCACCCCATTCGATCTCATTCGTGTTTTGAGTCCATTGTAATAAATGTGCTAATTGTTCCATTTATTTCTCACCTGTTCATTCTGCCCCATCCACAGGTTAACTCCTGCCAAGCTATTAAGTGTCCTGCTGGTCAGTGGGAGGTCCTCCGTCAATCCTAGGCGCCCTCTGACCTCCCCCTGCTCCGTTCCCTCTGCAGGTACCTGCATAACGGCCCTCAGTCTGCCTCCTGCTTGCACCGCTGGCCTCCCCCAAAGGTGGTCCTGGCCCAGCTTCCTAGGCCTCTCTGTGGCCTTGGTTTTGATAGTGTACTTCTGCTGAAATAGTCCCACTCTGCTCCCAGGGCCGCTAGGCACCAAATCCTAGGCTGCCGGAAGCAGACCTCAGAGACCCCCTAGTTTTACCGATGAAGGGACAGAGCGCTGGCCCAGGGCACACCAACATTAGATGGCACAGTTTGGGCCAGGGTTGTCCAGCACGGGGCTCACCCAACCTACAGATGGAGTCACATGTTTTCTAATACTGCTTTAAAACAAAATGAAAAGAAATAGGTGAGATTGATGTAATAAATAGATGTCACTTAAGTCAGTCTATCTAAAATCCTACATCTCAGCAAGCAACCCACATAAATTATTGATGAGATCTGTCACGTTCCTTTTTATGCTAAGTGCTTGAAACCCCGTGTGCAGCCTGCCCAGGGCAGCCCCACCCCGGATCCCACGGCTGCATGTGGCTGCCTGTGTGGACGGCCCAGCTCTGCAGCTTTAGCTCCACTACAGGGGGCCGGGCAGGGCCCCCACGGCCCTTGGCCAACCTCCGAGTCAGCCAACTGGGACCACCTCATTCCACTCCCTCCTCCGTGCTCCTGACACGGCATCCTCCTAACACTCAAGGTCGGCGTCCCACAGACAAGTATGTCTAGGTCAGCAATCAACACAGCCTCCCCCCTGTGGCCACCACAGCCACCTCCATGGTGTTGACCCACGCAGGTTCTAAGTGCTTCCCACATAACGTTCCTCCAATACTTGCAGCAAGCCAAGAGGCAGACTATTGCTGTACCCCTGAATTAGTTCCCTTTTGCTGCTGTAACAAGTGACCACAAATCCAGGCTTAAAGCAACAGAAAGGTCTCATAATCCCAGAGTCAGCAGCCTGACACAGGGACCCCCTGGCTAAGATCAAAGTTCCAGCAGGATGCCTCTTTCTGTTGTCTTCCTCCCTCCTTCCTCTCCTCCCTCCTTCCTCCTTCCTTCCTTCCTTCCAGAAGCCTCAAGGACAGAATTCAGATCCTTGCCTTTTCCTGCCTCCCCAATCTCCTCTCCTGCCTTCTGCTTCCACATGGAAGGCCCCGGCCACGACCTCGCACCCCGGACAATCCAGGATACTTCCTCTGCCCTCTGGTCAGCTGCAACCTCCATTCCCCATGCCAGGTCACACAGCAGAGTCGCAAGATCCGGGGACCAGGGTGGGAACAATGGAGGGGTGTGCAGTAGTCTGACTCCTGCACCCCACTCACCGATGAGGAGAGAGAAGTAACGCAGGGGGTCATCCATCTGTATGGCCTCAACTCCTGGACCACCTGTTCCCTGTCCCTGCATGGCCATCCTGGTGCGGGCCAGGCCTCAGACATCAGGAGACGCAACTCCACCCAGAGCCTTCCTGGACCAGGCTTGTCTGTAGCTGCTTCCTGGGCATCTCGCCTCATGTTACTTAAAACCAGTGGATTATTTCCAAAAGTGTAAAGAGAGATGGTATTTCTGAGACGCCCCCTTGAAATAGCATCCTCTCCGGGTGATTCAGAGCAAAGTCAGGCTCCAGGCAGGTAGATGTGCCCGGCCACGACACCCACCCCCACAGGGCGCCTGACTTGAAGTGTGGCTCAGAAAGGCCCACTCCCGTCCAGGTAACAGCTCTCCCTAGGGCCAAGGAAAACACAGGCTTGTTTTCAAATCATCAAGCCCTGTCTCCCCAGTAGCCAGATTGCTTCATTTTTTATTAGCTTGTTGAGGTGGAGAAAGAAAATGTCGTGTCCACTCACCCACTACATCTAAATGTCCCAGAAAAAGCCCTGTGGGACCGAAGGGGAAGTGGGTCCTCCAGGCTCTGTAGCTCTTGTTTGCTGGCCGGGAAGCCCCCTGCCCTAGGCACTTGGGCACAGGGGTGTGCCTGATCCCTGCTCAGGCTGGCCAGGACCCGTGAGGGCTGCAGAGATAGTGGGAGCGCCCAGGGCAGCCAGGTGGGGGTCCAGCTCTGCTCGCAGGTGGAGCTGATTGTTAAAGATCAAGGGATACAGTAATGATCCCTGAAGACTCGGATTTTCCTCAACATAAGTAAGTGGGTTCCGTCTCTGATACTGCAATTTAGAATGAGAAATAGACTTGGACTTCGCCCTGTTCCTGGCTCAGGGCTCCTAGAATCCCTGGAACTTCTGAAGCAAAGAGTGACCAGGTGGCTTGACCATTCAAAACCAGCCCCTTTCCACCCACCCACCTCCCCACTGCTGTAAATAAAGGGCTTCTGGAAGGCCCCCTAGGATGGAGGATATTCTGGGGGAAGCTGCAGAGAGAGAGGGGAGCTCAGCTAGAGCTGAGTAAACTACACCAGCATGTGGGAGCCCAGGGGGAGGGCACCTGAGAGTGTGTGAGTTGGTGAGGGAGTTGGGGTGCGGGAGACCCAGGCTCCTTGCCCTTCCCCACACCTCCTCCAGCCATCTTCCTGGTGATCTAGTAAGCAGGATGCACCCCGAGTTCCCGAGCTGCACCAGCTCTGGCTGCTGGGAAGGGGGACAGTCTGTGTGCGAGCCAGCCGCTGTGGGGACCTCCCCCCAACCCCAGAGGTCAGAACTGGGGGCAACACGGGGAACCACATCCGGGGTGAGCCTGGAGACCAGCATCCACTCCCGCTGCAGCCAAGATCCACCCCAGGGGCCATGCAGGCCGGGGGCGCACAGGTGGGGGCGGGGACAGTGGGGGGGGGCGGCGGCCTTGTGGAAGCACCCTCAATTCCCCGGGTCACGGGTGACTGGGCGCCTGACAGACGCGCGCAGATTGCCCGCGAAACTCATTTCAGGCCCCGGTGTGAACAGCTTTCTCATCCAATCTGTAATCAGAGCTTTTCGCCAGGAGCGAAGTGGATTCATTTCAGTTTCATCTCCTTTCACTTATTAAATGAAAATAAATGGGGGCTGAGTAGGACGAAGTATGTGAGGGCACTTCCAAAGGTGCGGGGGGGGGGGAGCGGGGGGGGGCGGAGGGGGGTCAGGAGCTGTGAGCCCCGCCCCGGCGCCTGCAGGCCCCCACCCCGGGCTGGGCAGGGGTGTGCAGAAGGCAGCCAGTGGAGGCGAGAGAGCTCCCCTCTCTGGTTGAACATTGGATTACATAGGTTCTTTGATCAGAAACCCGAAGAGGGACTCAAGGTGGGGACGCCCCAGGGGATGAAAGATGAAGGGCTTCGGGCAGGTCTAGGCAGGAGCCAGCTGTTGTGAGGAACCAGCCGGGGCTGGGAGCAGCCGGGCCACGTAGTAAGGTCTATTATTTTTGCAGCTTTCTATAAAGTCAGTAATTGTTGCAATATAAGGTTCTCTCTTTTTTAAAATTTTTTCAGGGAGAAGGGCTTTGTAACTGAAAGTTAGGGAAGGAGGGGAGGAAGGAAGGAAGATAAAGGAAAAGAGAAGTTTCAGAAAGGCGGGCAGCTGTGGAGGGGTGTGTGTCCCGGAGAGACAAAAAGCTACTGCACTTCTCTCACCGTCTTAACAGATGACAAGCACCGGACCGTCCTTGGGCTAAGCCCAGCTTGGCTTTGGTTTTCCCGGCTCTATTCTGCATCACTCAGAGTCTGCCAACTGGTCTGAATTAAAAGCTATCTCCAAGAAGTGCTGAGAGGGGCAGATTTCTCTTTATTATTTATTCTGGACCACACCCAGTGGAAAATGCCTTCCAAGGCGTTGGCCTCTGCTCTGAGGCCTGTTTTATTTGGAGGACAATTGGAAGTGATGAGCAGCATTAAATGCAAATTCTACTTGCAGCTCCTGGACCAGGCAGGACCCATGTGGCGCATCCTTCCCGCGCAGGCCCACGCTTGGGAGAGCTGCAGCCCGCCAGCTAGGGCCAGCCCCACCCGCGGCAGCAGATTTGTCTGGGATTTCCTGCCTGGGAAGCAGCCTTGCCCAGAGCAAGCTGGGCTGCTCTGCCGCCCCAGGCACTCCCAGACTCACTGAGCTGTGGAGATTCATTCCAAGTTCCGCAGCCCAAGGTGAGACATTTGGACATTCTGTGCAGAAACTAGTTGACTTAGAAGAACACAGGCCACAGTGTGAACACTAGAAAATTTATTCCCAAGCTCTACTTCTCTCTCTCTCTCTTTTTAATTATAAGACATCTATTTCCCTGACACACAGAACAGAAAAGGGGAGCCATTAACCAGCATTAACTTGCAGCTCACATCTGCAAGGTAAATAAAGCATAAATTAACCAATTATGATAAAACACTGCATAAACGCCTTTGACAACTGAGTTTCCCAGGAAAATGCTTCCAGCTGTGGCCGTGACCAGAGGTTGGTGGCCCAAGTTTATTTATAAAGGATGGAACCGTGTCTCTGTCTTCCTCTCCCAAGGGGCATCTCTCTTTGACTTGAACAGAACTGGGTAGAAGAAAACCATTTCAAAAGTCATTGACAAGCAACGAGTCTGGGTACTCTGGAACTGCCCATCACTATGCATGCACCAGAAATCTGCTTTTCTAGAAACTGGAGCTAGGCTCTGAGACAGAGCAGAGAGCACGCCTCTAGCGGGAGAGTGACTCAGACAGAGGTGCAGAGGAGGAACAGGGCCCCAGGATAGATGGGCCAATGGCCTGTTTTTGTCAATAAAGTTTTACTGGCACACATCTCGTTCTTTTGCTTGCCTACAGCTATGGCTGCTCTCTTGCTGCAAGGACAGGCTGCTTGTAGCAAAATGTCTGGCTTACAGAACCAAGGTACAGCCATTTGGATTTACCTTCAACACTAAAAATGGAAAAACCCACACAACTCCCAACCCCACTATTGGGCATGAATTGGAAAGAAAATGAAACCATCAACTCAAAAAAGTGCATGTTCTTCAATGTTTACAGCAGCATTCTCTACAAACTAGGACATGGGACCAGCCTAAGGGCCCCTACCAGACAGTTGCATCCAGAAGCCAGGGTTTCCACACTGTGGAATACTACACAGCCAGAGTAAAGGTGAAATGCAGCCATTTGTAGCAGAAAGGAAGGAGCTTGAGGGCAGGATGCGTAGGTAAGCAAGTCAGAAAGACAGAGACAACTTTTAGATAGTTACATAGTGGTTTCACAAAACAAAATGCTGATAAAAACAAGTGGATGGGGGTAAATGAAGTAAAGTCTCTGAAGTTAAGAGTGGCAGGACAGAGAAGAGGTCAAAGGTGTATAAGGGGCAGTGGTAGGAGTAAAAAATGTATTGAATGGCCCCTCCCTGGTGGCGCAGCGGGTTAAAGCGCAGCACTGAGAAGCTAAAGCCACTTCCACATGAGTTCGATTCCTGCCTGCTGCCTGCCCCGGAGGTGACCACATGGCGCGGCAGGCCTCTCCTAACCCGCCCGCTGCTCCCCTCAGCAGTGTACTTCGTCGATCTGCCTGTTCTGCTCCCCACTCTGTCTCTGGTGAAGCCTCTCACCACCCCTGAGCCTCTGGCCTGTATCCCAGTTCTGTATGTACAAATAAATAAATCTTAAAAAAAAAAAATGTATTGAAGATGGCCTCCAGAATTTGAAAATATGACAAATCTATACTGACATGGAAAGAGTTTCTTAAAGATGGGGAGTCAGGACAACATGCCTACATTGGCAGAAATAAGAATACATGGAAGGAGGTTTGAAGTTGCAGAAGATGGAGAGGGCTTGGGGTGAGCAGGCTGGGGTCAGAGCCTCAGCCCCTGTTCTATACCTGTTCTCTACTCTATGGAACGAATTGGCACAGACTTTGGGATCTAAAAGCACAGGAGTCTGGGTGTGGCTGGGTTCTGGGCAGGGGTCACATCAGCCTGAATCAAGACCACACCATCATTTGAAGCTTGGGGCCCTCTGCTAAGAAGAGGGGAAAGTCAACAGGAAGTTGGGAAACCCCAATGGTGCCCACAGAGGCACCAGGCTCCACCAGAAACAACCTTAGATTGTTCAATAGTGGTCAACGCCAGGGAGTGGAGCCAGGAGCGGGCACATGGGAAATGAAGCAAGACTATTCCAGAATGTTCTAGACTATCTGATGTTTTGAGATATGTGCAGATATTTTTCTGAAGGTGATTTTTCTTGAAGAGTCAGAAGGGAAGAACTCAATCCACTGCTCTCTTCCCTAGAGGTTCTTGTCTTGATTTTCTTATTTGCGAGTATCCTTCATCTGCAATTATCTTTCCATTCTTTTCTCCAGACCTGGGTGTCCTTCTCTGCCTCAAGGTCCAGTCACTGTGCCCCAGAAACAGGCCCCAGATTGACCAGAGAGACCCTTGGTGCCTGGTCTACTGAGGACAGAGGTCAGCAAATGTTTTCTGAAAAGGGCCAGATCATAAACAGCACAAGTCCCCCTTCCAGACCTCCTCAGCTCACACCTCCTTCCAGACCCCACTGTTGCTGGCAGAAGCAGCCACAGACAAGACATACATGACAGTGAGGCCGTGAGCCAGGGAAACTGCACCAGGAGACTTTTACTTTCATGTCATTTTTGCGTTATCAAAGGTGATTCTTCTCTCATCTCTTCCCATCATGTTTAGCTCACAGGGCATTTCAGAGGCAGGCAAGATTTGACCCTGGTAGGCCAATAGGCCTGACTCTGCCAACCTATAGCCAAGACCTCTTGAAGCTTCAAGCCGCTCTGTCTTCCTGCTCTGCGGGTCTTTCTTGCTCTCCCCACCCTGCAGAGAAGTGTTGTGACCAGTCACCACTTAGCATGCCCCAGGGCTTTAAGTTTGGGGCTAGCTGGTCATGAGATGTCAAGAGTCACCTGATAAAGAACAGGGTCCAGGTGCTTCCTGATGGCGCAACGGGTTAAAGTGCAGCACTGCAAGAGAGCCACAGCCGCTTTGGTGCAAGTTCGATCCCCAGCCCCAGAGGTGACCCACATGGCGCAGCAGACCTCTCCTGACCCGTCCACTGCTCCCCTCAGCAGTGTACTTCGTCAGTCAGCCTGTTCTGCTCTCCACTCTGTCTCTGGTGAAGCCTCTCACCCAGCTGCACCTCTGGCTTGTACCCCAGTTCTGTATGCATAAATAAATAAATCTATATTATATTTTAAAAAAGAGCAGGCCCAACTGGGGAGATCTGCAGAGAAGGATGTGTGGCATCTGGGATCATCCCTTGGGGACAGCTTGACGATGGCAGGAAGAGGAGCCCAGTGAAGCAGTGGGCTTCCCAGGGACAGGCCGGGAACTAGGCTGGATATTCGGGCACAAGTTGAGAAACACGGCATCCAAGCCCAGAAACTTCAGGGACACCCTTGCTCCCCATCCCTTCTCTCACTTTCTGCCTGATTCCAAGAGGGATTTGGGGCAGCTTACGTGGAAACAGACAATTCATCATGATGGATTAGGAGAAGATGAAAAAGAAATTGATCCCAGTCCAAGAATGAGGCTCCTTCAGGCCTGGAGCCCAAAGCACACACTTGAACTAGTGGATGCACGAATTTGACTTGGAATTTCCTAGAAGCCACAGTGAAAATGAAAATCAGGTTCTATCACTCAACTCAGAGAATCCCCTCCCCCCAAAATCAGCCCTTTACTGAGTGCTCCCAGGTGTTCCCCCAAAAAGAAAAGGTCAGAATAAGGTCTCCTAAGACATCATGAAGACGAACTTAAGGGTGACCTGGCGGTTTCTCCATCAAAGCCCTCCTCTCCCATTCCTGAACCTGACCAGGCAGCCGAGACCTCTAATCACAGATTAATGGTGAGTGGTCTCCTGCCCCAGGTCACGTGAGTTAGCTCTGTGGCAGCCAGTGCACCAGGAAGCTAGGACAGCACTTGCTGGTTGCCTTTATCTGTCCAGCATGAGTGTTTAGAACTAGAGCAAGAGGTCTGCAAACCACAACCTGAGGGCCACCCCACACTCTGCTTATAAATAAAGTTTTATTGGCACACCGCCACTGTCATTTCTTCCTTCACTGTCAGTGACTGCTTTTGAGCAGCAACAGTAGGGTTGAGTAGTTGCCACAAACTACCTAGCTGGGCACACCTAAAATAATCACGATTTCTCAGCCTGCATAGCAAGCTTGAACCCCTGGGCCAGAGGGCCAGGAGGACCACATGCCTTTCTGGTTGGCTGTCCATGAAGATGTCCTCAGAGACAGGGGCAGCGAGAGTCCCGGATGATATTCCTGGGAAGTGCTCAGCTGCACCACTCCACACTGATGGTGCTAAGTGGGTCTCCGTGGCTGAGTCAACATGGTGTGTGACCCGGAGCAGCCTGCTGAGGACTGGGCTTGCTAAGAAAGCTGCAGCGCTGCTCAGGGGTGAGACAGTGTGCGTTCAGAGTGAAGTTCAGCCTTAAAAAGCCAACCCAAGTGAGCTCCGAAGAGCCTCTAGAGCCCCACTTCTTTCTGGCTGCATATGACCATGCTGATTCTAGCCTGGAAATTTCTTCAGGTCCATGCACCCAAGCCCACAAAGCCCTGTGCCCAGCTCAGCTCAGAGATGGGGGCTTTCTGGGAAGAGGCTCAGGCCCCCAGGGTCTCTTGCAGTTGTGAGGAGCATCTGACAGCTGCTCTCCTCCTGTGCCTGCCTCTCTGCTTGTCTGGAGGTTGCTCTGTCTGTACTTGAGGAAGCTGGAAAGGAGGACCTGACTGGGGACCTGACACCCCCCGGGGAAACTGTCGAACAATAAGCAACAAGAGTCAGTGGTTAAAGGGGTCACAAATGTACAAAATGATGTAAAAATAAACTATTATATTAAAAAAGAAAGGAAAAAAGGGGGGTCCCTTGCCCACCCCTCAGGAGGACAATTCTGAGACTCGTCCCTGAAGATGCAAAGGGGCTTGATTGGGGTGGCCCAGAGTGGCCCCCAGCAACTGAGCATACCCATTTGGGGTTTTTGCCCTTCCCAGCAGCCCCCATGCTCCTCACCCTGGATAAAACTCCTGTTGCCATGTACTTGTCTCAGCACCTGTGTTTGAGAGATCCAAAGGAGCCCGAGGACAAAACATTTGCAGACATGTACGATGAATTCGTTGGCTGTTGTGCCTTCATTAGCCTGTTAAGATGGAAGAATCTCACCAAAGTTAATACGCTGATTTAAAATGAAAATGTTGAAATTTTGCTCTGGTTTATTCTGGAAAGAATTCCAGAGAGGGGCTGATCACCTGTTAAGACTGTGATGATGCCCATTGCAATAGTGATCTGCCGGGGTCCTTAGGACGGGCCCCCCAGACTGATTAGGCTTTGCTGACATATCTGCCTCCCCTGATGTTCGATGAGTTGTGTGAGGGAACGCAAGAGACACTTTTACAGGCTTAATGGGTTTTAAGATATCAGCCTTGTGAAATGGCCTGTCCCTTGTGCTCTTCTAGGGGGAGACGACTATAAACAGAACAAGGAAATGAGCTTGAGCTGCTGGAGTGTGGAAGTCAGCGAGGCTGGAGTTGGAGGCGAGGGCTGACCCCTCTCTGATAGGTGTTTTTGTGCCCTCTCCACTGTCCCCTCCCAGTGTCCACACTCAGCTCTACAACTTCGGGGCCCCTACCAGCAGCCCCTGGGCTCGACCTTGTGACTTGCTGTGACATCCTCAGACTTGATACCCACAGAGGCTTCAAAGCGCCCGGCATTTCCCGGGCCACGTGTACCTGCTCCAGCCCGAGGGACACAGCAGAGGGTGTCCTGCCTCCCGGGGGATCCTCCTGGCTCAGCGGCCAGAGAGCCCCCACACGTGAGTGAGCCCACACACACCGGGAGCCCCCTGGCCTAACCCCCAAGCCAGGCAAGTACTAGTTGACCTGAGCCACCCGGGGTGCGAGCTGGTGGCGATGTCGGCGACATAGGCTCACTGCAGCGATAAACAACTAAGATCCCTGCAAATCACCTTCTTATGATTGACACTTCTATTTTTTTAATCTGCCCTATGTATTTCCTGTACAGAGATAGCAGGCAGGCGGCACTCTTCCTGGCTGTTCTCCTGATGGGGCGTTTCTCCCAAGGGACAGTTCATTAGTACTGTGACTCATCACCAGAAAAAGAAAAATAGCTCAAGGCACGAGGGTCCTGTGGGTGACACGGATGACACAAGCAGCAAGGGGAACCACCTCTCTGCAACCTCCCTGGAAGTTGAGATTCTCTCGAAATTTCTCAAGTCCCTTTTCCCCCAAATCTTGACTTTGATCCTTCCTTCCTGCTGCTCCCAACCAAGATGTGCTTTCTTTTTCTTCTTTTTTTTTTTTTTTTTAAGATTATGTGTGTACATAAGAGCTGGGGTACAGGCCAGAGGTGTGGGAGAGAAGAGGATTCACCAGAGACAGAGTGGGAAGCAGAGCGGACAAATCAGCTGAAACGCACTGCTGAGGGGAGCAGCGGGGAGACCAGAGAGGTCTGTTGCGCCGTGTGGGTCCGCTCCTTGTCAGGGATCAAACTCGTGCTTCCGTGGCTGTGGACAGCTTCATAGTGCTGAGACTCAAGCCCTTGCACTACCAGAAGCCCCAATGTGTTTTATTTTAAACAATTTTTAAATCATAAATATAATGGTGTTTGTGAATACAAAATGGAGACATTAGCACCAAGGAGAAATGAGAATTCCGCGGCACTCCACCCTCCCAGACACCACCGAGCCAACGTCCCTCCGGTCTTTTCTGGATTCTCGGGGTTCTTTGCTGCCACAGCTGTGCTATGCGTTTAACTCCAGACCCCGCTCTTGTTCAGGCCTTTGGGGTTAGCTTTTATGACTAGCGTGGCCAGGGTGCTCTTTGGGGTCAAATAAGCACAGGTCTGAGTTCATCTAAAATGTCGTCAAAAACGTGTCTAGTGGTATTCAGGCTCAGCATCAAATCTTCCTAATGACAGCAACATACTCGGGAGCCTACCTCGGGTGAATACTGCTTCTCTGGATGTAGGCAGGCATGGAAGTCTTTCAGAAATGCTTTGGGGGTCAAAGGAGTCAGCTGCATGGTGAAGGGCAGAGCTGAACTTCCTAGTGGTGAATAAGGTGCTGCAGCAACAGACTTGGCCAAGGATGACAGCAGGCACCTTTGGAAGCGATAATGCAATGACATTGCTTCAATTTTTCAAACAGGAAAGAAATATTTCCTTACCGTACATTCCCAAAGGTGAAACTTGAAGGCCAAAGGGACAGCATTTTTGGGGGGCTGGGGGGCAAGACCGTGAATTATAGACTGGGCTGAACTGTCCAGGTTCAAACCCCACCTCAGCTGCTAACAGTGATTTGGGGAAAATTCCTACACTACTCCCTGCCCTGCCTCCACCCAAAATGGGGGGAAAGTACAAGGCTCACCCTTAGGGTGAGAGAGGGGGAGGTTGAAACGAGAAAATATAATCTCGAAGTATCACAAACAGCGCAGAGAGAGGTCTCAGCAAATGCCGAGCCTTCAGCTGCCAGGCAGCCCCTCCTTGCAATGCGGCCTGTGCTGTCTTGGGCAGCTTCGTCCAAGCCTCTAGGACCACCCAGGGCGCCCGCCTGTGCCCCTCTGAGAGTCTGGTGCTCACCTGTGGGAAAGGTGAGGCTGGAAATGGATGAGCTGATCAAGGATATACAGAAGCTGGAGGAGAGAGAGCAGAGCAGGCAGCAGGCTGAGCGTGCGGGCCTTTGGGGCAGACGCAAAGGCTGGGGAGAGCCAAGCATGGAGGCTGCCGGAGCTGTGGAAGGTGGCGCTGGGCCTCCGGTGGCCAGGGAGTTGGTAGGTCCACACCCCTGCTGGAGAGCCAGAGGCGGGGCAGGCCGGGCCCAGTGCCCACATCCACAATACTTACAGGGGCCCCAGAAGTGTCTTAATTCCTTTTAAATTCAGAGGAAACAAACTTTTGGCAAGCTAATGATACCGTCCCACATCACGTTCCTATGTTTGCCTTTATACCAACGCAGTCGTAAAATATCATTCCTCTATTTCTCCTGGAAGAGGGGAGCCTCGAGTTGGAAGTAACCCCCAGCCCTGTCAGCACCGGGCCTGCCCAACTCTGTCATCCAGGGCTGGCTACTGCACACGCTGTCCTGGGAGACCTCCCGTCTGGCTGCAGAACCACCTGTTCTTCCACCTTCCACACCTTTCCTGCTCCTCCCTCCCCACTCCAGCCTCACCCAGGCTTCCCAGGCTCAGCCAGACAGCCATCTGGCCCTTCCCATGACCCTGAACTGAGACCCCCACCTCATCCTCCCCTGGACACAGCACGACACCCCTCCCTTTGAGCACCTCCAACACCGTCAGAAACCTCTTTCTTGGCCCCACCCCATCCAGCATCCTCCGGGAAGACATCCGTCCACCATATTGTGGGGAAGGCCTCACTGCCAGTGGAAGCCTGGGGATCCTCCCAGGCTCACGTTGCCTAGCAGCCCCTCAGGCAGCGCCCTGCAGCCATCTTTGCCTCCCTGTGTCCTTGCTCCAGCATGGAAACCATCTTGGCCTCACATCAGTCTCCTGCACCACCCCCCACTCAATTTCTCCAAATGTTCTCCTCCCACTGGTAGAACATTCTACAATCACGCATCCCCTTTTTGGCCTGTTAGTCCTGGATGAAGCCAGAGTGACAGATTATGGGTCAGCCTAAAGCTTTGCACAAAGTCAGAGGCACAGGTGGCCTGAGGCTTGAAGTCCAATGTCCTGACCCAAATATTTCCTGATGCTTGAAATGAAAACATTCAAATGAGTGTCTCCCTGAAACAAAATCTTTGTAAGCAAATATGGGAGTAAATGAAAGCACCACGCCCCGCTCTCTGCGCTGAACCCACTGTACAGTATCAGCAAGTGAGCACCATGGCCTCTGTTCCTCCTACGCTTGCCCAGGGCCAGCCGGGGGCTCAGGGCCAGCCAGGGGCTCAGGGCCAGCCCTGGGCTCAGGGTCAATCTGGAAGCACTAAAAGCATCAGACAAGCCAGGTCAAAGTTACCCTCCTTGCCGCCCCCCTGCTTCTGCCAGCTGCGTTTTCTGTGCTGCTTCCTCCACCAGCAGAGAGCAGAGAGATGGGCCTCCCTGCTGGCGCAGAGGTTAAAGACACAGCACGATCAAGCTGTCGCCAGCCACTGAAGCACGAGTGCCACCCACATGCACAGCGGCCTCTCCTGTCTCCCTGCTGCTCCTCTCAGCAGTGGATTTCAGTAGATCTTCCTCTCCTGCTCCCCACTCTGTCTCAGGTGAACCCTCTCACCCTCTGCACCCAGTTCTTGTATGCATAAATAAATAATCCTAAAAAAAAATAAAGGGAGTAAAGTGAAGCCAACTGCAGCACCTAAGAGCTGAGCAGGGAGGATCCGTCCCTCCGGTCTCCAAGCAGCAGGCTGGAGCTGCTTATCCCAGCACTGCTGCAAAAGAGACAAAGGTGAGAACTCTGTAACAATCAAAGTGCTTCTAGGAAGACGCCTCTGTGCCAAACGGTCATGTCCTCGCACACCCAACATCCATTCTCCATCCATCTGTCCGTCTGTCCAGCCATCCGTCCTCCCATCCCCCACCCACCTGTCCATCGGGTGCTGATGAGTGTGTGATGGGCCTTCTACATGCAGGTGCCTGACATTCAAATAACAGCTCCTTCAGGGGCTCTGAGGGAAGCCATTGCCATCCACCCCCACACCCTCTATACCCCGGTGCTGTCCAGGATCGGCCCCGAGTTTTGAGGGAGGTTCCACAGACCAGAACGCTGGGGCTAGGGATGATGATCAAGTGACCCCTGGCCTGTAGAGGAGGTGAGCCACAGTCATGGGCAAAAGGGTGAAGTCAAGAGCTCGCAGGCAAAGGAGGTTTGGAGACAATGGGAAGGAAAATGCTAGAAAGAAGAGAAGGGACCCCAGCCCTCCTGACCCCCAGGCCTGGCTTACAGACTTCATAGACAAAAGGTTCAGGAGCAGAGTTGTTTTGAAAGACAAAATGAGAGCTGAGTTAGGGAAAGCACTTATTTCAAACAGCTTCCCTGGGGCAGCGGGCCCCAGTGCCAGTTGGCAAAGGCCTGGCAGGCTCTGCAAGCCCCATCCCCACTGTGCTCAGCAGGGGGAGGGGAGCAGCCGCGGGCCTCTGCTCTGCCTGCTGACATCCTTTGGGAACACAGGCCCACAAAAAAACAAAATGGTCACGACACATTCCAGTTGGGAAACGGGCCAGCGGCTCTTGTGTTCTCATGCACCCCCAGCCTGGAGCCCGAGGCAAGTGCAGCTTCCGCCAGGAAACGCCAGGTCAGCACGAGCTCCGGGCTGAAGTTTCTCCATCTGGAGGGCCCGGTGAGGGTCCCCTGCTAATACTCCAGCAGCAGGGAGAATGGACCTGTGCCAGGAATCCCCCCCGCCAGCACCTGTAGAGTGGGGAGCCAGAGCAGGAGCTCAGTGTTGTGAGCAGCACCCCGTAAGCACAGTGAGCTCAATGCCCACAGGCCCTGGGCAGCTGGGAGGGAGAGGTGAAGAGAGCCTGGGTGGTGGCCAGCAGTGCCTGAGGGCCGACCCACACCTTGTTTTGGGTCTTGCCCACTTCTCAAACCTGACCCTCAGCTCGCCATTCTGGAGCCTTTTGGAAAGTTCCAGTTCTGCTGAAGGTAGCCACTTAACTTCTGTTGTTGGCAGCCAATAAAGCCAGGCTGGTCCAAAACCTCATCAAATAACCCCACCAGGCCTTGTCTGGGAATGTCAGAGGCGGGAGGGGCTCCCACCCTGTGGCCTTGAGCTGGCAGTGACCACAGGCTCGGCAGCAGGACAGTGACAGGCAGGGCCAGCGGCTGCTATGGCCATGTGCACCGTGGAGGACGTCCTTAGCATCACTGCTGAAAACCAAGGTCAGAACCATACCACTGGTCACGACAGCAGGTGGCCTTAGTCTGACTTTGACATGGGGCGTGAGAATGTTCTTAAGACCTGTCTGTGGCTTTCAGAGCTCCCTGCACTCGGCCACAAAGAGGTGTAAAAGGCGGCTGGATGCACGCAGGGCTCTCCAAAGGAGCAGCAGACGAGAGCAGGGCTAGAGAGGAATGGCCTGGTTCCTCCTGGGGACTGACCGTTCAAGGTGGCCCAGGGACTCCTGGGCAGAAGCAAGGAGCCCAGCCGCGTGTCCACGCAGATCAAGGATTGATCGAGGTTCAATTGTTTATAAAGAAACAGAAGGACAAGCCGCCAGTGCTGTACTCAACAGTGTCTAGTGCAGAGCTTACCCGCCATGCTGGCCCAGCCACCAGGAAGGTGCTGCCAGGACCCGCGCCTCTGACCGCGGGCAGGGCCGCCCAGCCCGCCCCTCACCTGAGTCCTCGCTGTCGTCCGCAGAGGACAAGGCGGCGCCAGACGTTGCTGCTCCTTGTCCCCTTTTCCGCAGCTCCCACCCGGAGCAAGCCAATTGCATAGGCTTTGTTCACTGTCCCTTTGTATCTTCTCCAGTCCTAGGGTGAGAATGTCCCCTGGCAGAGGGGTAAGTCCCACGGATTCCCTGTGCAGGACTCCCTGGGCCTAGCATCGGCTGCTAGGAGAAGCTGGGCTCAGCTGGTCACTGCGGCCCACACAAGCACTTTCAGGCTCTTCCTTTGCAAGTGCTGAGGGGGGGGGGCGGGGAAAATGGGGGAGCGCATCTCCTGGGCCCCAGCTGCCTGCTTCTGTTCTTAACCTCCAGGGGATAGAGGAGAGGGCAGGCCATGGCCATCCCACAGAAAAGCAGCATGGGCAGAGAGCCCTTCGCATATCCTGGGACCCAGTGAGTGCCCCTCACACTCTGGTGACCACACAGGACAAAACCCCCCAGGCTTCATGGGCAAGTTGGAGAAATGGTTTCCCCAAATGAGTCCTTTTTTCGCTGCACAGTCCTCCCCGCCCCCACCCCCCGTCCCCAGATCGTACCCCCAGCACAACGGACTAGACATGAAGGGCATTGGTCAATACCGACTGAACAACTGAACAAACGTGACCATGGAATTCAATACAGCGGAAAGCACTAAGGGAAACCTTGAGGGGCTTATCTTCCCCACAATCAGCTCTGAGGCGCCCGAGTTTGGGGCATTCGCAGGGCATGGGCGCCCTCTGGCGGCCGCGGGCGGACAGTCCACGGTCCCCGAGAGCGGAGGGAGAGAAGGAGCGGCCCTGAGCTTAGCAAATCGCCCCACCAGCCCGAGATGGCCAGAGAGCACCTGGCGCAGCCCTCCCACTGTCCACGAGCAGGGCCCTAAGTAGGCATAAGCAGCTGCATGGCATGGACACTCTGGATGGTGGGTGATGAGCCGGCGGTGAGAGGCTCTGGGGAGGACCACCGTTTAGGTGAGGCTTCCGCACTTTATCAAGCAGTGCCCAGAGGAGCCATCCAGGGTCCAGGGTCCACCATCCCCAGGCTGGGCCAGGCCTGCGCCTGGGGGAGGCAGCACCCAGAGCCAGCAGGGCTGCCTGTGCAGGCCAGGCCAGGAAGGGTGAGGAGAAGAGAAGGGTCTGTCTCCTTATGGTTTGCTTTATGCAGGTAAGTGCACATTGCCTGGCTGTGTCCAGTATTTCATCTGAAGTTCCAGTCTGCTGACCAAGGTCCATTTAAATGGATTTACAAAGGAAAGGAGGAACCACCGCCACGGGGGCCCAGGCCAGCTCAAGATCCTCAGTCAGCCACTGACGGGACCTGGCATTTGCAGGGAGCAGTTAACCTCGTGGGGAACCTTGCGGGGATGCATTTGTACTACAAGCAGACTCTCACCTCCCTCCACCTGGCCCTGAGGCCCAAACATGGCCTTATGTCATGTGCAAGAATTTCTTTCCCTGGCCTGCTCCCCAGCACTCTCCAAATGCTCCCCTGGACCCAGCCCATTCGAAGTCTAAGCTCCCCACCTTCCCCACGACAGGCTTCCAGGCTTCAATTCTCAAGTCCTGGTCCAGACCCACTGAGTCAGAAACTTGGGGGTGGTTCAGTGCAGTGTGTTTTCATCAGCCATAGGGTGATGCTGACACAGGCTGTATGTCCCCTCTCTGCTCGTAATATCTGTCAGGGCAAACTCCTATGTATCCTTCAGAGCCCTGCTCTAGGAGGCCTCCCTTGGTCCCCATCCTGGACAGGGTTGTCACACTAACCTCTGTACTAACACTGGGCCTGGATCATGCCTGGATGGTAGGCGTGTCACACCATGCCACAGTTATTTGCCGGGACATCTTTCTTTCCTACTAGGCTAGATGTACGCAGCAAGCAGCATGCTGGTATTAGTCTCTGTGTTGCCAGCCCCTGCAAAGTGGAAGAGCTAAGGGGTGGCTGGGCTGCTGTCAAGATGAAGAGAGGACTTCTCTGATAGGCACTGGCCTGAGCCTCAGGAAGTGTGGAGGCATTGTTTAAGGTATACTTTTATTTCCTTTTATTTGCAAATCAGGTATGTCCACAATTTGAATTAACTTATAGGAAGACTCGGATGTTGACAAGGTTCTGACATCTTAAACTTAAATGAACAGCGCTGATTTCCTTCCAAAGGCTTATTAACTGTTGGCTTTCAATCCAATAATCATGATGCGACACATGTAAGCGATTGGTGGACTGGCTGGAGCAGGGTGATGTGGCTTCTACAGGAGGTGCCACTCACTGGGGTGAATCCTCAGCAGGCTGACCTGGCCCCATGATAGTGACTGTCCCATGTGCTCCCTCTGTGCTAAGCACCCAACATGTGTCGTCTCCTTCCAGCTTTACATAGACATAGACAATAGGTGCAAATACTATTCCTGTTTTACAGGTGAGGAATCTGAAGTGCAAGGAAGTCAAGCAACCTGCTTAAGATCGCACAGTTAGTAAATAGGGGGCTGGAATTGAATAAAGGGTCTCCAAAATCCTTTCCCATGATGCCGAGTCCTCTTTCTTTCTGGTCCTGCATCCTAAATATTCTTCCGAGAGGACCTGTTCTTTCTTTTGTCATCTTTTTTCATAGTGATTAAATATAAATAATATCAGATTTATCTTTTTAACTGTTTTAAGCACCCAAACACCACCGCCATGCTCTCCAGACTATTTTACCTTCCTTAACAGAAACTCTGTCCCCACTAAACACTATTTCCCCATTGCCCTTCCCCTCAGTTCCCACCTTCTATATTGCCTCTATGATGCTGACTACTTTAGGGAATGGGTATAAGTAGCACCAGCCCTTAACTGTCCTGTGTCTGGCTGATTTCACTCAGCACTATGCCCTCCAGGTTCATTCCACCTGCCACTTTGTAACCAGTATCAATTTCCATCCTTTTTAAAGGCGGAATAATATTCCGTTATCTGGATAGATCACAATTTTTTTCATCTGTTTACCTGTGACTGGGAACTTGTGCTGCTTCTGTCTTTTTGCTCTTGTGAATGATGCTGCAATAGACTTGCTGAACAAACACCTGTTCTAGCCCCTGCTTTTGATTCTTTTAGATGCATACTCATGGGGGCTCCAGGTGTGGGATTAGCTCTGTCCCCTCACTTCTGGAAGTCACTGAATGTTCTTTTCAGAGTCCCGAGCACAGAAAGAAATGGAATCTCCTCTCCCCTTTGAACTGCTGTACCGTTACCACAGTAGGAGCATGTTAAGATAGATGTAGACTTCTAAAATGTAATGTGGCTTTGGGGTCCTCATATTGTTATCTCAAAGGGGAGAAGACGCAGCAGCAAAGGAATGTTTCTGGCCATTCTCAAGATCCTGAGCATTTCTGGGCTCTAGCCTCTCCATCCTCTCCATGCCGCTGTCCCATTTGGCATGTCCCATGTTTTTAGCACCCTGAAATTTGTAATGGAATTTTCCCTGGTCATTGATGCCCTACAGGAAAAAAGGGGAAGGAGAAACATGAACCTGAAGGCATCTTCCTTGGGATTCCCAGAACCCAAAAGAACTGCTTTTGAGTAGGCTGTCTTGTTGGGGTTGAGTCTTGGCCCATCCCACCAGAAAGCTGTTAAGTTTCTAAAAACATTGCCATCTGTGGTCTTGGGTATTGGTCTGGGCCCTTGGGAAGAAACCACAGCTCAAATGCAGTAAGGCTGAAGCTTGGTGATGCAGACACTGGACTGTCTAATTTGATTTTCATTATCCCAAAGAAATATCCCATGATATCACTGTCTACATTCATCTTTTATAGTAATTGCCAAAAAGTCTTGTTAGCATTAATTACATCTTTTTTAAAATCTTTCAACAAGTGGTCATTAAAGAGAAAGCCTAGATATTGTTAACAGAACTTGGAAATAACAAAGAACTTAAATGTCTAGAACAAGGCATACACGTCAGGGGTCAAGTTTAATGTTTAAATTAGGTGAGAAAGGCAGTAGAGAGGTTAAAATTGGGGAACTTGAAGTGTGATGGGGCCCATTGGGGTGGCTCACACAGCATTTATGAAAAACCATAAAAATACTCTGAAGACCCCCAAAAAATAGCTTTTAGAAGTAATTTAAAGAACAAGTGAGCAGTAGCAAAAGTTTTATGGAGGCTACAGTTGGATGAGCAATTAAAAATCTTATCACAGGCCCTGCAGTGTCCCTTCTAACCACTAGAGGGGGCACCATTCACTGCCGCTACATCATTGTTTCCTAGTCCAGTGACCCCCCAGCTACCCCAACCTGGACAAAGACTTAACTTGCCGGCTGTCCAGAACATGACAAGAACAAGCAGACTTTCCATGCACAAAGCCGCTTGCTCCTCAGAGTAACAGAATGCTGGCATTTGACTGTTGACACCACTTGAGTGTTAGTTGTTCCCTATTCCCACTGAAAAATGAGTAGCAGTGGGGCCTGCCCTTCAGTCTCATTTTGTTTTGTAAATGGAAAACAAATACCTCTCACTGCTTTACGGCCTTAAGAAATGCCCCCATCAGGCATTACAATCCCAAACTTTAAGCTGTACTACAAAGCCATAATAATCAAAACTGCATGGTACTGGAATAAGAATAGACATACAGACCAGTGGATTCGAATAGAA
>NW_004567130.1:1175931-1207167 GCF_000260355.1 Condylura cristata | reverse complement strand
CCATGTTTATTGCTGCATTTGGAGAGACATGGAAACAACCCAAATGCCCAAAAATCAATGACTGGAGTAAAAAGATGTGGTACATATTCACAATGGAATATTACTCAGCAACCAGAAAAAATAAAAACGTGCCTTTTGCAGCAACATGGACAGAGCTGGAAGGAATCATGCTTATTGAAATAAACCAGAAAGAAAAGGGAAAATACAGATGGTTTCACTCATAGCAGGAGTATAAAGGATCAGGGGAGAAAGCAATAATAATAATGAACAACTATATACCAGAGACTTTTTACGGGGGTGGAATGAGGAATGGGATCAAAAATGAGGTGGGGCGGGCGGGGGAGTGGGGGGAAGTGCACTGGACTATGGTGATGGCACATGGGTGAATTGGTGATGGGAAGCCCATGGGGATTACAACTGAGATGGAAAAAGATACAAAGTGATGTAAAAATAAGCTATTATATTATTTTTAAAAACTGAACATTAAAATTATGTCCATATTCAAAGGCTATTTTCAGGGGCACCAGAGGACTTCAGGGGACTCATGGTGGATTCTGGGCACTTTCTCTGAGTATGTGGGGAAGGAATCCAGGATGGGGGGAGAGGTATGGTGCTGCGGCTCACTGTCCATGGGCCGTGCTGAGACCCTCAGGAGTCAGGGGATAATGTGCTCAAGGGGAGCCCAAAGGCCCCACTGCAGCTCCCCCCAAACAGCCCAGGTCTGTCCCCAGCCCCAGTGCCTACACAGGCCTCTCTCCTGATGCCTGAAGCGTGAGCTGCTGCACTCCACTCTGCCGCCCGCCTGAGGACTCATGGGGCAGCTGCTGGGGTTGGCAGCACTTGAAGACACAGAACGTTACTGAGCACTTCAATGCCTCCACCGGTAGCCTTTAGAGGTGTAGGGTGGGTCTGAACTGTTCTCGTGCCTGAGCCCCAAGGGCTCTCCAGAGAAACAGAAGCAAAGGGATATGGCCGGATTTCTCTTATAGGACTGGTGTGCACTGTCCTGGGTCCTGAGAAGCCCCACTATATTCTGCCATCTGCAAGCCAAAGGCCAGCTGACTGGTGATGCCAGGGCCTCTTTCAGGCCAAGCTCACAGCATGGCCTTTGTGATTTGCCCACAACAGCAGGGCAATGCGGGCACCACCTCTCCCCAACCTGTTCTGGGCCCACCTACCTCTGCAGGACTCAGCCTCAGCCCCTGGCATCCAGGACCACTGCTCCTTCCTCTGCCTGACCTCAGCAATCTCCTCTGTGCTCACTCTGGAAGCACAGGCCTCCATCTGCACCTCCTCTAGAATATTCCAGCCTGGAAGCTGCCATCGACTTAAGCCAGAGTTCTGGGCAACTCTTTTGGGAGTGGGTGTGTTAGGCTCGGAGGCTGTTCAGGCTTCTGGGGGTGCAGCTCAGCTGAGCTGTTGTGGCAGAGACCACAGATGTGATTTAAGGACATATATGTGGGTTTCATGAAGTTTTCTCATTCACAAATTCTTTAAAAAAACCACAAAAGACATTCTTAGCCGCGGGTTAGACAGACGGGAGGTGGCTAAACAGCCGCCACTGTGGTGGCCCCCAAAGCAGATGCGGGAGATCAAGCTTATTTGGGGTTGCCTCTGGGATTCTGGCAGATTTCCACTTTCATGGCCTGGAACAAAAACTGCTGCCACTTTCTCTAGGGGTGATGCCTCCCAGGGCTCAGATGCGCAGTCTGGTGACATTGCTTTTTCAAAGGAGGGAGGCAGGAACTTCGAGAATTATGTTTTTCTCTTTTTATTAATTTGTCCAGGCAGTAGTAAAGCCACAAATAGTTTCCCCTTTACTCACCAGCTCATACATCTGTGTAGTGGGTATGAACGTCAGCATACAAACTCAAGGCAAGGAAAATAACCTTGTTTTTCTATTCTAATTAATTACATCTGCCTTTTACTAGGAGGCCCTACATGACAGTCATTTTATTTTCAGAGGGCAGGTTCCTTCTCCAGCTTCCCCAGGGAAAGACTTCATGCCCTTTTGCTGTGTCGGTTCTGAAAAGCAGTGATTGTACAAGGCAGATGCCTTAAGTGTCATTGCTGAAAAAAAAGGATAAAAGAAAAAGAAAACACACGCCATCAATTCTTCCAAATAATTTTTAGGCCCAAGAGGGGAAAGCATTTCAGAAGTGGCCACCAGGGTTTGAACATCTCTGGGGTGTCATCAAAAAGGAGCAGCTCTGGGCACGAAGCAGGTCAGGATGTCTCCAGGAGCCTTCTCCCTAAGGGAAAGTTAGAGTCCTGTGGACTTGTGACTGAGCAAGGAGGGAAACTGAGCGTTCAGCTACAATAAAACTAGACAGAGCCCCTCCGCCCCCCAGTGGCATAAAGTTTTAGTTAAAAGCACAGCACTATGAAGCCATTCACAGACACTGCAGCACGAGTTGGATCCCCAGCCAGGGTGCTGACCCACATGGTACAGCAGACCTCTCCTGTCCTGCCCACTGCTCCCCTCAGCAGTGTATTCAGTCAATCTTCCTGTTCTGTTCCCTACTTGTCTCTGGGAAATCCTCTCACTCCCACACCTCTGGTTCTTGTGTGCATAAATAAAAATAAATCCTAAAAAAATAATCAGAATGACTCAGCAGAGCGGCACCAAGGGCCAGGCCACACTGGCCTTGAGGAAGGCCTGCTCTGGGTTTGGCTTAGAATCTTATCTGTAAAGTGAGTTTAAAGTGATACATTCTTACAGGCTTAGCCCCACCCAACAACTGGATGAAGGACGAGGTGCCGGACTTCCCTCTCTGAAGTGGGTGCTGGTTTTCATTTCCTCTTGTGTTGTTCACCTGAGGCAGGCGAGGGTTTGGTTTGCTTCTCTTTTTTATTTTTCAAGAGGACAGAGTTTGTGGCCTTCCTCAGTGGCTTTCGTCAGTCAGAGAACATGGACTGGGACTTGGTGAGATTTTCTTTTTGGTGTGAAAAGTGGTGGTCCCTGTGGCTGACCCCAGAGGACTGCTGACATGCAGCCCAGCCTCCAGTTCTCAATTCAGCTGTTTTGTAGACTCCCGAGAGGCGAGATGCACATCCCCAATGGGACTGGAATCACTACTTCTCTCATTTCTGAACACAGGCCGTCTCCCTCCAGAGCTGCGCTGGTAACTGAACAGGTCCACGACTCTCAAATAGCTGTCCCTCTCAGATCTGGCGCCTGACCTCATCTGCCCTGGTGTACAGAGCTGGTGCCACCCCTGTCCTCTCTGGTGGGACTTGTCCATGCCTTTCCCCTCGGACTCGGGGTCACTCTGTGTGGCCTCCTGTAACCAACCAACGCGTGACTTATAGCAGTCCGTGCTTTGGCTGGATGTCTGCTGCCAACAGCAGCATTTAACCCCATCACACAAATGCCAAGTCTCCCGGGTGGGGCTGCTGTCCCCAAAAACCAAAGCAGAGCTGGTGAAGGGAAACAAAACCCTGAGGGCCTGGAAGATTATTAAAAAGGGCCCAAGGAGCCACACAGGAATATGAATTACTGCCCACATTTTTATGTAGAAATCTAGATTGCTGGTTTTTCTTCTTAAGAGTAGAATACATGCGGCCACAGACCTGTGTTCCACTGTGGGGCATGCTCAGTTTACCATGAACCTCAAGACTTCCCCTCCTCTTCATTCTGGACACAGTCACTTGTAAGCTGGGGCTGTGACTTCTGGGGCCCAGGACCGGTCACGACATGGCTTCAGGATCAACCCCTGAACAGCTGGGCCTGTTGTCCTCATTTACTAACAGTACCCAGAACCACTCTATCCTTAAGTGCCTAGTCTGGATGGTAAATTGTGTAGTTATGTCTAGACGCACCAGCCCATACTCCAACCCCCAAATGCACACACCTACATGTTAAGCACAGAACCCTGTTATAAAGTGATTTTATTAAATTGATTTGGACATACTGTAGGTCAAATAATATTTTCCGAAGATAACAATTATGGACTTTAAAGCTTGACATAAAATTAGTAGCTTCAAAAGTGTTAGTCATATTCCCCAGCAACAGCATGATAAAATAATTCAACTATGTAGAAATATAGAACTCTAGGACTAGCTGGAAACTCAGAAATCATTTAGCCTAATATCCTCATTTTGTGAGAAAACTAGACTCAAAGATTAAGCGATTTGCCCAAGCTCACATACCTAATAGTAATAAAGCTAGAAATCAAACCAATTTTTCCTAAAACTAAAATTCTATCAATGATATTTCAACTGGCTCTCTACCAACTAAAAGTCTAGGCTCTCCTCTGCCGCCCACGCGGCCTGACACGAGTGACGACGCAGTGCGAGTGGACTGCTGTCAGCCTGGAAGGGGCTTCTTCGGTACTGAGCAGCCCTCTGTGAAGGAGGCCGTGAGTGAGAGGGGACCACCCAATGGCCTGTTAACAAAAATTTCTGGATTAAAACCCAGACGTTGACAAACCAAACCCCCAAATTCCCTCTGCAATCTCCTTTGTGCACTGCTTTAGTTACTTGGAAAAAAAAAAAAAAAAACCCTTCCAGTCGAATAAAAGAATTAATCCAAATACAACAGGAAAAATCAAGCTTTGTTTCAACATTTTGATGACTATTTTTGGGTAGTTCGTGTTCCAACCTCCTTGACAGCTGACACCACCATCCTGACCACCCCTTTCAGAGCTTCAAAGGTCCTTAACTTCCCCAAAGACTTCCTGAGCAAGGACTACATGTGGGAATTAAAGAAAGCAGGAATGAGAAGAGAAACAAAGTTAAGTTAGTTGCTTTTGTTCTTGTCAATGGGGACTTTTGGTCTTCTAAACATTCCTTGAGTTCCTCCACATGAGTTTTTAATAGTAATCTAGCCAAAAAAAAAAAAAAAAAGAGGCCTATAAACACCAGGATACGGAGCCCCTCCGCCACTGCCCCCTGTAGCTGCGGCTCCGGGACTGCTGCCCTCTACCCCTGGGGCGCCCGCGAGTCCCCCAGGCCGAGCTGCACGGAAAGGCCTTCCCTGACCCTGACCGCTACTAATGCTGCCCTCCCCCCCACCCACCATTCTAAACCACCACCTAGTTTATTTTCTTCATAGCACTTAATCACTATCTTGAACTACGTTATTTATGTGTTTACTTGCTTATCACGTCTCCTCCACCAGAAGTCAACTCCGCAAGAGTGGGGCCTTCGCCTCCCTACGTCAGTGGTATCCCCAGCACCTTGCAGTGCCCGGCACACAGGAGGTGCTCAATAAATATTGGCTGAGTGAATGAATGAAGAGAATGAGAGATCAACAACAGACATCCATGCCTGAAAGGAACTGATACGTCCTCCTCAATGAAGGGGTACCAAGGACTCCTACAAATTGCCCCAATGACAGGCATGAGCATCAGTGCCCCTGCCATCTACCCGCACATGGGCACCCCCTCTACTCAGGAGTTCCCCGCTTTGCGAGAGGACCCAGAAAGGGAATTCTGGATGGAGAGAAGTTCTAACTTTGCTTGCTTTTTCCTCCCTATTTACATTCAGCTATTTCCAAAAGAAATTCAAGTTAAAAATATGTGATGTAGTCATTAGAAATTAAGTCTGATTAACATGGAAACAGTGATTAGCAGAATCCTTATAATTTTAAAAAAAAAGTCCAAGAAAAGCTCAAAAGCATGTGTCTGCCAATGATCTCTCTGACAGGCCAACTGAACGGGAATTATGAGCCACCTAAACCTAAAGTGAGTCTAATGCCATCTAGGAAGGCGTGGGTATCATGGGCACCTGAGGACATGTCGGGAAAACGGGTCAGAAACAGGATGTGTAGAATGGCGTGTAGGCCTCAATCAAGCAGTAACCTCCGAAATACCAAACCGCCGCCTCAGTGGAGCTGTCCCTGCAGATGCCATAGCTGGCAGAGTGGAGTCACAAGGATGGAGGGCAAGGGCTGCTCCTGCAGGGTGGGGGGACCTTCTACATAAACATGGCCAAGAGCACTCCGGAGGCTGGGCAGTAGCTGTGGGTTTGTTTGTGGAATTTCACTACGGAGGAATGTGCCATAACCCCGGGGGATGCCCTCTACTGGGGGCCTCAGCCCGTCCTGGGCAGACACTCAAAGGGATTCCCGATTCAAAGGCAAGTTGTGGGACATACTTGGCATGAATCAAAAAATCAACCTCACATATGCCTCATCAAAAAGAATGTTCTGCTGGGGCTTGCTGTAAAAATTTCTTGGGTCAATGTATAGGTATTTACAGGGTTTCCTTCCTAGTGGCACTTATGGGTTTTAAGATTTTTAACGCTTAGCAAAATGCTTTATATAACTGATATTTTGAGGTGGTTTCTCTCCTTTGTGTGCACCCTCTGGTGGATGCAGAGGCTGGTGCTCTGGCTGAAGGCCTTCCCACACTCATCACACTTAAACGGTTTCTCCCCGGTGTGCACCCTCTGGTGGATGCAGAGGCTCGAGCTCTGGCTGAAGGCCTTGCCGCACCCACAACACCTATAGGGCTTCTCCCCGGTATGCACCCTCTGGTGGATGCAGAGGCTTGAGCTCTGGCTGAAGGCCTTCCCACACTCATAACATTTATAGGGCTTCTCTCCGGTGTGCACTCTTTGATGCATGCAGAGGCTAGAAGTGTGCCTGAAGGCCTTCCCACACTCTTCACATTTAAAGGGTTTCTCTCCGGTGTGGACTCTCTGATGCATACAAAGGTTTGAGCTATTGCTGAAGCCCCTTCCACACTCACTGCAGACGTAGGGTTTCTCACCTGTGTGCACTCTCATGTGGATTTGGAGGTGGGAGCTCCAATTGAAGGCTTTGCCACACTCGTAACATTTATAGGGCTTCTCCACGGTGTGAATTTTCTTGTGTCTGTTAAGCTTTGTTGTGGTACTAAAATCCTTACCACAATCATCACATTTATAGACCTTCTCTCCAGTGTGGTCTCGCCAATGAATATGAAGTTCTGATATGTGAAAGAAACCCTTATCACACTTGTCACATTTATGGGGCTTCTCAGCAGTGTGAATTTTCTGATGCATAAAAAGATCTGCTCTCTCAGAGAAAAATTCCCTGCACATGGGGCACTTGTAGATCATTTTTCCTATTTGGTATCGTGATTTAGAGGAAAAAATTCCCTTACAGCTACTACAGCTACAGGATCATGAGCTCACACAGTCTCTTATTTGGCCATTTGGCAGCTTATCTCAGGCTTGCTCTGTTTGGCAGGTTTAGGGTTGGCCTGAGCTTTGCCCTGCCTGTCTGTCTACTGAAGATTTCTTCCTGCATAGTGTTCCTCACTTAGTATTAGTATCGCTTATAAAGTGACATTTACTTCCACATTAATTCTGTGACTCACTAACACAAAAAATTCTTTTAGGTCCTGAGTTGTCAACATTCCAAGGGACTTCCAAAGTGCAAACCTTTGTTTGCGTTTTTAAACCCTTGGAATCTTCCTCTTGTAGAGTAACCTTGTACTTCACACTCGCAGGAAAAAGGCCGCAAGGTGTCCCCCGTGGCGGAGGGTGTGAGGCTGCGTGCTGGTCTGGAGCCCCAGGCGGCGTCAGTCCGATCCTGTGCCCCCTACACATGGGCCAGGATGGCCCCCCCAAAAGTGGCTCCTTAGGCCCCAGTACGTCAGTCCATGCTCTCGAGGATTCCCACACAGGTATCACTCCAGGCTCCTGCAATACAAATACAAACAATGAACATGCCATTTTTGTCCAGAATATCATTTTACATAAATGTGATAGCAGTAACACTGACCTCTTTTGATCTCGAGGAAGAATTTCTCTTATCTCATGGAACAATGTGCCCCTTGGGTTTATCAGTCTGAAGAAGAGAATTTGCAGATATCATGTTCATACTCACAGTCCAAGAACACCCCCAGCAACAATCACTAACCACAAATATCTGAGCAACATCCAGGGAATATTATGGAAAAGGAAAGAACTCCTCAGAAGACCCACACACTAGACGCAGTTGTCCCGCATAGCAGGAGGAAAACTGCCCCCAATTTGAACTTTGGAGAGGATAATGTTGGTGCTTTTGAAGCTAACACACGGCATCTGTGTGACTTTCTAATCCACACAAAGTGCATGCATGACACCAGCATCTGATGTCATTTCCCCACTTAACTGTCCTCCATGGCTTCCTGATGTGCTTTCACTGTTAACCCAGGTCCTTAACCTAAACGCAAGATCCTACAGAAACCTGCCCGCCCTCCTCCCAAGATGCTGAGCCTTCAGTTTCAGTTCTCACATGCCAGGCCTGCCTCAGAGCCTTTGGGAAGGCTGTTCCTGGCCTGGAAGTGCTCTCTCCCCTATCTGGGGCAGGTCTAGGGGTATCCTGCCTCTCCCCACTTGCCCAAAGGCAGCCTCTGGCTAAGCCTCTATTGTTAATCTTCTTTGATTCCTTCAAAGCACAGAGAATTTGCAATTATGCTATTGTTCCTGGATTTCTGATGTGTCTCCTGCACTAGGATGTAAACGCTGAGGGGACTTTGAGCTGCTCCCTGCTGTCACCAGGCACAGGGGAGGCGCCTGTTTCACACACACCAATGGCACCAGCAGGGCAAGTCACACAAGCCTCTCCCCAAGTACACGCCAGCTTCGTGATGGCACAGCAGATACAGGGACATCTCCCTGTGCCTCATCACCAGCTTTTTGATAACTCATGTGGGGTAAAATAAACAACAAATAAAATAATGAGGAAATAAAAGAAGAAAATAAAGCCCAAAATATCCCACTGGAAATCCTCTCAGATCTGGAACCCTGTCTCTGCAATGTGCACACTGTGTGGATTCTCTGCCAAGTGAGTGACACCTGAGGTGACTAAGCGACATCGACTGGTGGTCTTAACACTTTCCGTAATACGTTCCAAACTGGGTGGAAGGGACATTCCTTGAAGATTAAGATGAAAAATAAATGGGAGTGCTTCTAGGGGGAGGTTTTAGGGCGGCGAATTTCATCTGACACCCAAAATCTCAGCAAAAGTACAATCAATGCCTGAAAATAGTAAAAATGCACCTATCCTGCATCCTAGTAATCCCACTTCTAGAGTTCAATCCCAAGGCAAAACCACAGCAACCCAAGGCCCAACCACATCCTCCCAGTGCATCCTGTGTGACGCGGGGCAAGAGCATCACACTCACACTTGCACGTGCCCTGGGGATAGTTTCTGCTGTCAGTAAAGCTGCAAAGAAATCAAAGCTTTCAGTAGTTTAGCTGTGATAGTAACACTGGCGTTTTTACAAGCTAGGATAATGCAAACAACATTAACTTTGCTTAGAAGCGAGATTCCATGTAAGAGAATCAAGACATAATATAAAATCAAGCAAAATCTGTAAGTTTGATTTAGAGATGCCAGTTCAAATTTTTGTCTTTTATTTCTGGCCCCAAAATGGCCTGGGAGTGAAGACGAGCCATTAGTCAGTGCCCCTGGAGGAGGGCCTAGAGGACCTGCTGGCCCAAGGCCTGGGCAGTACAGAGGACAGGAGCCTAAGTATATCAGGCCGGGGTGGGGCAAGAGGAGTGAGCCTGAGGCCCCAGCCACCCCTTACCCCCAAACACGCCCAGTGGCACCCAAGGATAATGAACACAATCCATTGAAACACATCAGCATCTGCCATGAGGAACAGTTATCAGGCTGGGGCTGGAGGGGAGAAGCAGACAGGCTGACTCAGGCAGTGAATGGGCAACATCTTCCCCAGACAGTGACAAGAAGCTCTAAGCATACACCCTCTCACTACTCTAGGAATGAGCTAGCAAAGTATCAGCGAGTGAAATATAGCATTTAGGCCATGACAGAAATGGGCACGTCAGTCAAGAGGCCTCGGAGCCTGGTCACCTGGGTCCTCCTACCAGTTAGTGTCACTCAGAACAGCCACCCCAGGTGTCCCCAGTCAACACAGAAAACCAAGCTGGAGTGAGAAGCTTCCTGCCACAGTGGGAGCTCTGGTGCTCATTTCTACTTGAAAGCAAAGGAGGGATAGAAAAACTACCAGGAAGAAGCAGAACAGTCCCAGCAGGTGACCAAGTGCAGGAAAAGCAGCTGCTCCTACAGCAAGCAGATACTCGGAGCTGGGGGAGGTGAGCCACAGAGGCGCCAGGCACTCTGTGTGAGCGGGGCTGCTCTGGAGCCTGGCGCAGCGAGGCAGCTGCAGGGAGGACACTGAGGAGACACGAGTGGGGCCAGCAGCAATGGCACAGTGCAGTGTTGGGGACTAACATCCTGGACTTTAGAGACATACCAAGGTCTGGAGAATGAAATGACATGTAGAGTGTGTCTTAAAATGCTTCGGAAAGTGACAAAGGGCACATGTGGCAAAGCTGAAGCCCAGTGCGGAGCAGGATGAAGGGGCTGCCCATCCACCCTTGCCTCGTCCGTCGCGCTGCCACTAGGACAAACCCTGCAGACTGAGTGGCGAGGCAGTTAATGCCATGAGCCGCGACAGCAGGACCACCGGCCCAGGCCAAGTGTGCTCTTCAACCCCACAGACCCAGTCTAAAAACGTTCCACTTAAGATATCCTTGTAAAAGCAATGTAAGGTATTATTTTATTAAACCTAAACCATCATGTTTATTATATTTATGTTAACTATATTGTATTTCTTATTCACTGTGTTTCTAATAGACACGGATCTTTAAACTGACACTATTGTGCTAAGGCAAGGAGCTGGGGTGCAGACCAGCATAGGCCACAGCACAATGCCGCCTCCAGAAAAACTGCCTGTGGAACGACTACTGTTGTAACTCGTCTTTTTGGTTTACTGTTGTTTTTGACAAAAGGTCATTTTCACTTGTGCACATGGCTGCCAACTGGTCTGCAGACATAGCTCTGGGCAGACGTTTCCCACACCGATAGGAAACACCTGGTGGCTTCAGCTACCCACAGTCAGACAGCTGGCAACACTGGGATTCCGGGAAACCTGTGCACTGCTGGGCACTCTGCAGCCTGCCGATGCTTGGAGACTCTTAGGAGACCAATGGGTACACTAACAAAAGTGATTTTGTTATCATATACCTAATAACACATGGACATTTACAAGATTTGCCTGACTCAGTGAACACAGTTTTCCATAGGAGCCATATGTGAGATGATAAAGTCACTGTGGGTAAAGCGCTGCTCCAAGTGCAGGAGAGGCCACGGACAACTGCACGTCGGGATGCGAGACTGGCCAACCCCTTCCAGGGCCCTACCCGATCACAGATCAACTCACTGCGACAGAAAAGGCTGCTAGGTTTCCTCTTCCAACTCTGTTATCTGTGAGAAACTGGGTTCTTCATTTATTTCAACCAAAACAACATATTGCAAGAGATTGAATACAGAAACAGATGTCTTTTATTTAAGCCTCATACATGCAAAGACATTTGCCGAAATGTAAATATTGTCACTCTTCTTACTAGATGTTTTTGAAAAAGGTTGTTTTTCAGTAAAACGTCACTTGTGTTGGTAGGTAATGATTTTATCACTATATTTTAATATAAATTAGTTAATACTTCCATAAAGTTCTAATTGACTATCATGATAAACATCACTACTTATAACCCAGGGAAACCTAAGTGCCCAGTGCCCTGAATAACGCTTTCTAAAGAGTAAAAGGACCCCGAGGATCAGAGAGGTTGAGATTCCATCTTAAACCCTTTTTTTTCAAAGGCTGAAAGTTGTGAAGCAAATTTAAAGGAATCCTTACTTACAGTTTAGTAATTTCCATCAACTGCCACTATTACTCTAGACATAAAAAACATTCCCCCAAATGCCTCCATAATAATCCTAAAGTGAAGTCTGCATACCAGAGGAATAAATAAAAGGCGATGCTTGGAGGAAGCAGTCCCAACAGAGATGTCCCACAAGGGCTCGGCGTGCAGCCCCTCCTCTAGGACCTCTCCCCTGTACAGAGTGGGGGCCCTTATCCACATGGAACACATGGAACTTGTTCCAGTTTGGCTAAATTCTTCTCCCCTCATAAATAATCAGGAAGTCCCAGAAATTAACTCAGGTGTTAGCGCCACAGGCAGCGGCACCTCTGCTGAGCTGTTCTCTACAGGCCTCGGCATATGAAGCCTCAGTGGGAAGCTGCTCTCCCTGGTGCCTGCATGCTGCCAGGAAAGGGCCCAACACTATCTATCCTGCTCGAGGTCACTGTTCCCTCTTGCCTCAGGGGCCTGGGTACAAAGAGGCCAAGCCCACGTCTTTGCTTATCTCCCCTACACCTTGGGGAGACGCTAGCCGAAAACACACAGAGCCAGGTAAGGAAGAGTTACAGACCCAGGCCCAGTTCACTTCTGTGCTGTGTTGGTCTTACTGACAGAACATTTTAGTATTCACTTGTAACTCACTGGTTAGGACTACGGAATGCCACGCAATTTTTCTTTGCTTCTGCCAACACCAACAGCCCTGGAAGAGACACTGGAAGGTACCCGGTTCAGCTGCCAGGGCAGGCTCACTTCCCAGACAGGCACTTCCATTTCCTTCCTTCCCCAGCAGCCCACCTTCCATAGCCACCTTTCCTTTCACATGCCCTGCGCCACCTCAGTGATGGCAAGTGACAGAGCCCACCTCATAGGGTCCTAGACCTAGACCGCTCCATGTGAGGCCCAGCTCAGTCTCCCAGAAAGGCCCCTTTGCTATGCCCAGCACTCTGAAGTGGCTCTGAAGTGGCACTGAGGCCTCCTGAAGGTCTACTCAGGCTTCTTCACCTACTCTCCCTGCTCTCCCTCATGCGACAATGAATGGCCCAACCCACCTCCTCTGCAGGGTGCCTCTGGGCTCATAGAGAGGCACACAGGCATCCCCATCTTAGTGACCAGCTTCAGTAATGGAAGGAGCAGGCAAAACTGCAGAGGAGTTTCACTTCAAGGGGCCCAAGGGAGCATCACCACCCCAGGCCCAAATCTCCCGTGGACACATCCAGGACATCCACAAACCGGCTTCAGAGCATACTCTCAGTTTCTGTGCAGCCCAGGACGTGTTCAGGTACTTGCATGTCCCACTGGATAACCCAGGGAATCATCAGTCTTTTGAACTTGCCCTTTGGAAGCTCCCTAGTCACAGCTCCCTCCAGCGCTCAGGGACTCCTGGTGCTCAACAGCACTGTGACTATGCTCTGATGAGCATTTACTTTTGGGATTGAGAGAACTTCTGGGTGCAGAAGTCAACTGTTTACTTTCGTCAAAGGAGATTCTTAGTCTGAGCAGGAACCTCTTGACTAAATTTACAGAATTTCCCTTGTGGGTGAGGACAGCCTCTGCTGAAGCAAGCCTCTGTGGCCATTCCTTGCCACCAGCTGGCTAGAAAAGACTCAGGTCCAGTTTGGCCCCAGAGAACTGGTGAGCACCCCTGACCCCAACTCCTGGAGTAGCAAGCTGTCCCTGCCCTTGACCATTTCCTATCTAGGCCCACTTCCTTCTTCCCCCTTATTGCTGCCTGCACTTGCTTATGGCCCACATGCAAGTCCTAAGTCCCCCCAATTCCCTCCTAACAGAGGGCAATGGCTGATGGCCTGGGCTGAATTTTCACGAGCTACAAGGACCAGAGCACCTCTCATTTTGTACTCAGAAAACTGCTCTTCATATTATTTGGTCTAATGACTCCTAATGGAGAAAATATAAAAGACAAAACAAGTCATATCTGATTCTTCTTTTAACTAGAAGTTACTACAAAAGCTACGAGATGAGGTCCAGAGATCAGCATCGAGAAGCATCGCAGAAATGCTGCCAAGTCTTCTTCTGGTCTGAGGCTAACTGCACCTGCATCAAGGAGAGAAAGGATCGCAGAGGCCTACGCCCTTGCGAATCCTCCTACACTGCCTGGGGATGACGCAGGGGCGGGGGCAGGGGTTGGATCTGCGCCTTGCTGTTCTGCTGTGGCTCATCTCAGACTGATCTGTAAAGCTGGATAATAATGTCTTCAACTTCAATGCTTCCCTGTGATAATTAAAGAAGATAATAAACGTAAAGGACCCATCAGCAGCCCACAGCATAGCTGAGGCTAAATAAACATGTGCTTCCTCACTTCCCTGATTTTAATTAGTGCATGACACATTCATGCACTTGCCAAGAACGTCATTCCGCAGGCAGAGGCTGCCCAGGCCCTGATGACCTGTCTCCCTGTAATTAGGGCTCCTTAACTGTTCAAAGTCAAATGCTGCTCTCACTCCTGTGCTGTCTGCCACGCCTCCTTGTTGCTACCCAGCTCTTCTTCCCCTTTGCTCTCACCTTGTAGGACTGTTTGAGGGACCTTCCTAGCAGGCTGACCTCCCGAATTCCTGCAGCTGCATGCTGACGCAGTGGACGTGACAAGATCTGTGGCTATGGCGGCCACCATGAACACGCTGCACACAAGCACAAGCCCGTCTCACTAGCCCGGCCAGTGGGTCACACATTTGTGTGATCTGAGAACTACCACGACTTGGAGGGTAGAGCTCTGGGCTTGCAATCAAAAGTCCTAAATTCAAATTCTTGATCCAACACTAAACAAGTTACGTGAACTACCTCAGCTGATTTGGTCCCATTGGCCTCAGTTTACTCATCCAAAAAAGGCCCACGTAAATCATGCACCCTCAAATCAAGGGGGGGTCAACGCTTCAGTGCTTATTCTGTTCTCAAAAAGGAGGAGCAGAGGGGGAGGAGTTGAAAAAAAAGAAACCGTTTCAGTCACAGAGCAGAGTGCTACCAGCACACAGGCCGGTGCCTAAAAGGGGCTGCCAGCACTGCTGTGCCTGCCCTGTGGCGGAGTCCTCATTTGCCTTCCCAAGCGCCAGGGCAGCCCTCCCATTCTGGAGGGGCAGGCGCTGGGCAGGGAAGGCGCCATGAGAGCAGGGCAAGGGGAAGGTCTGTGCTCAGCAAGAATGACTCTTGTTTACTGAACTTCCTCTTTCCACTATCAGAGAACCAAGAGCCACAGGGAGACAAACCATGGCTGGGCATGGGAGGTAAAGAACAGAGATGGACCCAAGTCACCCTAGGGAGAGGGGAGAAATGCCTCAGGTCACACGGCAGGACTCAGCCCAGAAACCAAAGGAAGAAGAGAGACCCTGGCAGTGTAGGCAGATATGAAGAGCATATTCTTCTCAGGGACACTGACTGGGAGGGCTATCACCATGGCTGGCAGGTCAAAAAGTTACAGGTGTGTGTAAATGTACTTTTTTATTGTGGTAGAAACAACACATAAGAAGCACCACACATACACACGATTTATTGTTAGCCACTTTCAGTGTACAGCTCCGCAGTGTTAGTACATAGGCACTGTTGCTCTTATCAGGTAAAACCCACACTTCACCCCCCCGCCCCCAGGAACAATCCCCTTGGCCCTCTCCCCACCACGCTGGCAACCACCATTCTACTTGCTGTATCTACAGAGTTGACTACTTTAGATGGATCAGAGTTTGGTTATTTTTATATCTGAGTCAAAACTAGTAACTCGCACTGCTTGACAAATCCGAGCAAGCCTGTCAGGGACGTGGCAATATGGGGAGGGCTCAAGCACTGAGGAGGCGCAAAGCACTGAAAAGCGTTGACTGCTCAGAGATGAGCAGAAGGAGCATCACAGTCAGAACCCAGCTCCTGTGCTCCACAAGGGCCAGCGACCCATCACCACGGAGACTCATCACAATGAACGCAGGACTGTGGAGTTGAGGGCTTTGCCCCAGCAGGGACTGGGGATATAGGCAGTGCAGTCTTCCTTCCACAGTATGCACGCTATAACGAACTGAGACATTCACAATACTGAGCTAGAAATGCAAAGCTACCAACATGGCATTACTAGCTGTGCTGGGAATCCAGCTCCATGCAGCATTCTGCGAGCTGCCAGACCACAGGGAGCACCTTTCCCTATCACTAGCAGGGCCCTGTGCATACAACCACCAAGAACTCATGAACTACCAGACCTACCTCTTAGTTCTCACCACCTACCCCACCCCGGCCCAATAACAAAGAAGGTTTCTGGGGGTGAGCCCTATCAGCCAAGAATATGGAGTGAGCCCTGTCACTGTGCTCAGGAGCCCCGTCCATATGTCAGGATTTCCCAAAAAGCCCCCTTGGGAAGAGCTGATCAGGCCTCTCCATCCAGTGTAGCCTCACCTCACTAGTTTGATAGCACAGGCAAAAGAAAAGACACCACACGTCCCCATGGGTTTCTCCTGGGTACCAAAGTGGACCACTAGCACAGAAGCCACTGCAATGTCCTTTACCTCAAAGCAAGCCAATGGAGTGAGGAAATGATACCAGGGAAAGGAAAACCCCAGAACTTGGGAAGTCCACCTTTGTGGAGAGGAGATGGGAAGCCACAGGTCAGCCCCTGGCCAGACCCATGGTTATGGAGGCAGGGTTTAACTCTCTCTAGCTTCCAGAGATGCTTGGAAAAATGTACAATCTTATTATGTATGTACAGAGATCTGGAGAACCCAGTGCTTGGATTTCAGCAATGACCAGATAAAGACGAACAAACACCTGTCCTAGTAAAATGAACACTATCTTTTTGAGTTGAGTTGAAGAGAGGGCAAAAGTCATTTTAAAATGATCGCCAAGGTGGTGCAACAAGTTAAAACACGTGTTATGAGGCTCTCTGAAACCACTGCAGCACAAGTTTGAACCCCAGCCAGAGCGCTGACCCACATGGCACGGCAGACCTCTTCTGACTCGCCCACTGTGACTCTCAGTAGTGTAGTCCATCAATCTGCCTGTTCTGTTCCCCACTCTGTCTCTGGTGAACCCTCTTACCCACCAGACCTCTGGCCTGTACCCCAGTTCTGTAAGCATAAATAAATAAATCTTAAAAAAAAAAAAAAAAATCACCAAGCCCAGACCCAAAGAACACAAGAGAAGCTGCTTGTGATGGGAAGTGGGTACTTCTCAGGTTAGGGCTCAGTGGTAATGGGACAAACCCATCCTCTTCAGGTAAGCCAATGTCCAGGAACTTACATTTAAGGAGGAGGCTATTATACAGCCTTTAGGGGGAAAACACCAGAAACTTAAGTAACAGGTCCAGTCTTAAAGTTCTAACATCTCAGAATAGACAGGAACCATGGGAAAGCAAAAACGGCAGATGACATGAGCTCAGAAACCAAGTTTGTGTTCCAGAAGGCTTTTAGGAAGGTGGGGAAGCAGCAGGAAGCCAGAATAACCAACAGGATACATGAAAAAGAGGGAGCCAAACTCCAGAGAAGAGACAGACAGGACAAAACACTTCTGCCATCTCTCAAGCTAATAAGGACAGTTGTTCAGTGTCTAGGAAACTCAAAAGCCAGGTAAAGGCAAGAGTGTAAGAAAAATTACAAGGCAGGAGAGGTTTATCTTCCTCACTGAGCCATAAAGGGCACACGCAGAGATGCCTGCACTGTAAATCCACATGTGGGTTCTCATTTAGGAAATATGAGGTAACTTACCACAGTGACAGGAGTCAAAAATCCCAAGGCATTCCAGAAGAGGCAGCAGAGGCACGGCCACAGTGGCTGGTGGGCTGAGAGGTCTCACGCTGCTGCAGAGCTGGAGAAAGGCAGAGAAGAGAGCAGGAGGTTTGTGCCATGAGGAATTCAGGACCACATTTTCTGAAGAACTGTCAATGATAAATGTGGGGTCTCCGTTCAGAAGCCAGGAAAGAGCCACTTCTAATTGGGATTACACAAATATACAGGGCTCAAGGCATGTCGGGGATAGAGAGGGGGAGAAGACCTGAGAAAGCTCAGGAAGGAAACCCAGGCAGTCTGTACAACTGTGCCCAGAGACAGGAACTCAAGCATCACAACTAGCTTTTCGGTAAGAACTTTACCCAAATTGAGCTTCTGGTTCAAAGGTACTACAAACTGGATAACTGGCTCAGATTGGCTGCAACCCCAGAGAGTCTTAAAATTGATGCTGGTTTTTCACTCTGCAAGAGGGCAGAAGGAGCCCAGCTGAACAGGTTCATGCCCCGGCCTTCCACAGAACAGTCGTGCAACCTTCACCTCAGAGGTTAGGAACAGAGACACTGAGATAATAAAGGATCTGACCTTGTAAGGTAGTTTAAAGATTAAATAAGTACAAGAAGTACTTGAAGTAGTGCCTGGAAAAAAAAGTAAGGTCTATCAAGGATTAGTTATCATTTACTATATTTCACAACCCTGTGCTTACATTTCAATGGGACATTTAATTGTTCTAAATTTTGTGAAGCTGGGGATGGTGCTAAACTACTCTACGTTGTTCCCCAGAAATGTGGAAGAAACAAACGAACAGCAAAGTAGAATCATCCCTGCTGCGAGCAGCTGTTAAGCAGAAACCACCAACACAGGGACCAGTGCCCACAGGCTGCCCTGAGGGACCCACAGCTCAAGGACTGAAGAAAATGGAAGGTGAAACTGCTCTCAGTATACCTGGGGATTTGTTCTCTATGGGAATGAGGTCTGACTTAAAACCAAGACTACTAATAGGCTCTTCTTTAAAGGGCAAGAATGGGGCTTGGAGAGCTTCAGTGTCCGCAGGAGGCCAGGTTTTCTCTCCCTTCCTGAGCCACACCAGCCAACCAGGGAGCTGCTGGGTTTTTGAGGGACCCCATGCCCAGAGCCCACAACTGTCCCTGTCCCCACCATAGCTCAGTCCTGTGTGCATGCCTGATCCAGACCTTAGTATGCTAAGAGAAATGACAGCAAAGGCAGATTCCCCATCTTGCTCTCTGGAATCTAAAAGATTCCACAAAAAAGGGAAAAGGAAAATTCTGAGGAGTCACTACAAAACTTCATCATGAGGAAAAATGAGGTAAAAACAAACCATGTAGACAAGAAAGTATGGCAGACATGTCCTTACACCAAAGCCCATTTCTTAAAATGACCTGAATGAATCTATGGCCCCTGCAATACAAGGTCCCTAACCACAACAGTGACTGCAGCTCCCCTGAGGATGGGGCTTTCCCAGGAGGCAGCTCAGTGTGCAAGTTTCCTGGCAATCCCAGCCAGCCAGACATGCCTAGACATCCCAGCAGGACAGGGTGCCTCCTGGGAAAGCCCCATCAGCACAGTCCCCTCAGCTTGTGAGTGCCTCAAGGGCTATGAAAAGGTCTACAACCTGAAGGAAGTATTTGTTGGATACAAAATATGAAAAGAAAACCATGGAGTTAAAGTAAATGTTCAATGTCTGCAAACAGACACTCCGTGCAGGGTGTGTGGGACACAGACTGTTAAAGGGCCAGAGAGGCAGGCTAGACCTCTGCAGGGCTTCAGAGCAGACTGGCAGAAGGGGGCTGCCCACCCCACCTTTCATTTGCACTTCAAATCAACTCCACTGGCCCTCCCCAGTAGCACAACTGGTTAAAGCTCAGCACTGTAAAGCTGGCCACAGCCCACCCATACAGTGCAGCAGACCTCTCCTGTCTCCCCTCAGCAGTGTATTTCAATCAGTCTGCCTGCTCTGCTCCCCACTCCATCGCTGATGAATCCTCTCACCACCCCTGCACCTCTGGTCTGTACCCCAGTTCTGTATGCATAAATAAATAAATCTTAAAAAAAAATCAACCCCACCTCCCAAATTCAGATGTATTATTACTTTAGCACTTGCAATTATCAGGAGTATATTACAAAAACTAAGCCAAACAACTTTTATTAGCCATTCTCTTAGCTTTATCAAGAAAAAAGAGGATTATACATGATGGCAGATGGCTCCATATATTCAAAGGACTTAACTTCCACCAGTGTCAGGGTAGTAAGTCAAGCCTGGCCATGTCTCCTTTCTGCAAAAGCACCTACACATTCTCCTCTTCCTGCTCAAACTCTCAAGCTGAGCAAAACGGGCTGCAGCACAGCACTTTCATAACATTTACATCTTGTACCTATAAAACTAGAGACACCACACTCTTTCCAGAATCGTTCTCCACCTCACTCTCGCTGTCTCTGGAGCCGCACCAGCCCTCAGGCAGCCTTGCCCCAAGACCTGACGCCTGCTCTGCTCTTCCCTGCCGGACCCCTCTGCCAAGCTGCCCCCAGACCAACTTGCAGCTCTGACACCTGGGGGAGACAGCACTTCCATGTCCCTAGCTCCCTGCTTCAGGCCTCACTATGCCCCTTGACCCTTTCACCCAACCTCCCAGATACATGCGGCCTGACAGTAGGTCCTGGCTCCACTGTTGTACTCAACCAACTTTGCTTGAATGAGGACTACTTCTGAGAGGCAATTCCATATCCCACACAACCAGCTTTGTCTTCTCACCTACACCTGCAAGTTGCCTACAGGCCATTTCCTCACAACCCCACAGCTTCCCCACAGCCAAGTCCCTCTAAAAGGCAATTTGTCTTTCCTTAAGAACTAGCCCAGCTAGGGGCTTTAAGGACAACTCTCTTCTATGCCCCCAGAACATCTTTCAACTTCGCCTTCTCACTGCTTGTTTCTTCCCCTCAGTATTTAAACACAATGCAAAGTCTCTTTTATATCAAGGAAAACCAATAATTAATCTGATGCCTTCTCGAGCTGCTACACACACTTTCTCTCTCCCCCTTTTCTCCCTACCCAGGCTTCTTAAAGACTTACTTTCCTGATTTCTACTTCATTGTTCACTTCTTCTTCCACCACCATACCACACAAGTTCCTCCTGGTCAAACCCAAGGCACATGCCATTCCCCATCTCCCTGGACACTGCTGCCCAAGTTCCCAGCCCTCCGTTGCTCTTGCTGCAGAGACCTAATACTCTCCATCCACGGGGAGTGCTCCCCACTCCCAAGAGCCAGTGTTCCCATTGCTCCCCAACATTCTCCTCTGCTCCCAGTCTACAGCCAGGCTAGTTTTAACCATCAAGTTCACTAGTTCTCACATGTGTCTGTTAAAGAAAATCTTTCACAGGAATCTATGTTTTAACTGCTTCATAATGCCTCCAGAGGGCACTCACACACATACTTAAAATTCTGTACAGATATTGTCACGATGGCATTAGAACTCAAAATGAGTTCCACAATGGAACTGCTACCTCAAACAGTTGCCAAGCATCATGAAGATTTATATGGCCTGCTTTCTTCGTGCTCCCTAATTCTAATTGTGCAACTGGGGACTTATCAAAAGAGGGCTAATCCTATCACATGTAGAGACGTGATTCCTGAATACTAGTTTGCAGAGAAACCTGATTTAGGTTTGCTAGCCAGTGCTTTGACTTGATGAAATGTCCTTAAATCCTATCAAGCTTAAGTCTGTGTGTTTGAACTGCACATCTAAATTATTTTCAAAGCCAGAGGAACATAATGGAGTTTACTCAGCAAAAGGAAAGGGAATCCATTATTTTTATAAATTGTATTATCATTCACCAAAGAGGCAGGACTTACAATCTTTGGGAGAAAGGTTTGCGACTACTAAGAGCTTCCTTGCAAGATCTGTCCCAACACCCTAGAAGGCACCATCACAGGAGGACTGGAAATGGGTGATGACTATTTTACCAACTTGCACAGTATAAAAAAATAAATGAGCTCCATGATAGCTTTACTGAATTTCTTAGAACATATCAGGTGACACAAGAGACACTGCATATTCTAGAATCAGGATAAAGGTATAGAAATGTTTTAAGTGTTAAAACGAAATACAAATCATTGCTTTTTTGAAATTAAACTTTGAATGCTTATGATACAATCCAAAAATAAACTTCTGTTTTAAAAATTTCTCCCTTTCGGCCCTCCCTGGTGGCGCAGCGGGTTAAAGCACAGCACTGAGAATCTAAAAGCCGCTTCCGCATGAGTTCGATTCCCGCCTGCCCCGGAGGTGACCACATGGCGTGGCAGACCTCTCCTGACCCACCCGCTGCTCCCCTCAGCAGTGTACTTCGTTGATCTGCCTGTTCTGTTCCCCACTCTGTCTCTGGTGAAGCCTCTCGCCGCCCCTGAGCCTCTGGCCTGTACCCCAGTTCTGTATACACCAATAAATAAATCTTTAAAAAAAAAAAAAATTTCTCCCTTTCTCCAATTTCTTTACAAGTTAATGCTCACCCTGGGCACTGGCTACCTGCCTTGTGATTCTCCCACTTGGATGAACCAAGCAATACTTAAAACCAGGATAAAAAGTATTTCCCTAAGCCTGTGGTAACAATGCTGGGCCATTTAAAACCACTGAGCCCAAGGGGCCAGACAGATCTGCTCCACAGGCCCCATAACGGTGAGTGTGAGCAGTATCAGCAGGTAGCGGGCACCCAACAAAGTGGATGGGCGTCTCTCCCCTTGGAGCTTAGAATTATAAAGGGAAAGAATGGGTCTGAAAGGTAAGCTGGCAGGAGCTAGGGCTCTGGAGAGGCAAAGGTAGAGCACATGCACTGTTCCTTGGATGTCCGGGACCCAACTGAGACCCCTACTCTGATGCTACGGCAGGACCTCAGATATCCCTACACTTACATGGCTTCTAACGGACTTCATTTCTGCCTGAGCCACCTCCTTGCGCCCTAAAGAGCACCTATGCAGGAACCATATGCTCCACTGACGGCCCGCCCAGCTCCCCCCCGCTCTACTTGTTTTTGCCACATCCACAGCTTCCACTGCCAACCTTGTGTCAAGGACCCAGTGGCTGATTCTCAAATCCTACCCAGGCTTGTGCTGAGGCGGAACATTTGCCCCCATAATCCCCATGTGGCAATTTGAGATGGGCGACAAGCTCATGAGGTGGGGTAAGAACCCATATAAAGGACACCCTGGAGACCTCCCTCTCCTCTTCTGACATGGAGGACCCAGTGAGAAGAGGCCATGAAGAAACAAAAAGACAAGGAATTCACCAGCACCTTCACTATAGAATTCCCCACACTAAACTGAGGGAACCAAGTTAGAATCCCCCAGTTCATGCTAAACTGCTACCATGCCCCAACGGAGTAAAACCACTTCTAATCTCAGGGAGGTGCTTCCAGACAGATACAGAGGGAGGGCAGCATTGTTACCTACATTCTAACCTGCCCTGTGGAAGGAACCAGTTCAGCAGCATCAAAAAAAAAAAAATCACTCCATCCACCAGTCATGCTGATGACATGGGCACAAGAGGCCCCAGCTCTCTCAAGAGGGACCACCGCCTGTTCAAAAGGCAGAGCCCAGGAGCCTGAAGACAATCACAACTGTGCCATGCCAGGTCAGTAGTCTTGGCTCCACTGTCACTCCAGTCTAAGTCAAACTAATCTTCCCCGGCCTGAGTGAGCAATGTATATAGTTACATTTCAAGAAAAATCTACCACCTAGAAGTTGATTTTAAAGTAAAATCTGTGTGTGGTGTGCAGTCATCCATGAGCAAATCATCTATCTGCCATGTAAAATCATCTGCAAACCCACAGGAAGTACCATGTGGCCTTCAAGTCCTCTGCACTCAGCATGGCCAATGCAGGATCTGTCTGGCCCCAACCGTTACTGCATGTGAAAGGACCACAGTGAAAGGACCCACCAGTGAAAGGACCCACCAGTCTGCCCCAGCCAACCGCCGAAGCAGACGCTTGTCCCAAACTACCCCCTGCTTTCCTCTCTAAGTCCCGACCCCATCTCGTGAACCCCTTCTGAATCCTCCCCTGCCATCCCAACTGCCATCTCCCCGGAAACAGCACCAACCTCTAGTCCTCCCAGTCCCGGCGCTATTCTCCACTATAACACTGTCTAAAATGAAAAATGGGTGATTACTCCACTTAAAATCTTTCAACAGGCTCATTAACTGTCAATGTCACTTTCAAATTTGTTCACAGACTTTAAAACTCTGAGTGGTGGATGCTCCAACTTACCTCTCACCCCTGCCCACTCCCCCTTCTGGCCCAACCACACCAAACTTCAATTCCCCGGGGCCTTACTTGCTGCTAGGCCTCAAGCGCTGCTAAGTCTCAAGCACTTGTCCTCCTCCCCTAGTCCTACTCTCCTTTTCCCTCCAGGCCTTCACACTTGCCGGTCCTCCCTGCCTGCCATCAGTCCTCACCCTATGGTCCCTTTCCCTCATCTTCCCTGACTTTGGATTATGTAGTCTGCTATACGCTCTCAGAGCTGGCAGGGCATGGAAAGGGCCCTCTCCCATCTCCTGTCACACTTGTGTGCTCTGTTGTCCATGGCACTAATGCAGGCCCACAACAGCCCTCGAAAGTGAGGGAATGCACACCCACCATATGACCCCTCAGCCTCGCCTACACTGCCAGCACTTGCAGGCCAGCATCACAGAGCTCTATGCTCCTGCCTTGGTCCAGCTGGCTAATTCCTCCTGGCCCTGAAAAACCTGATTAAGGACAACTTGCTCTGTCAAGGTCTCTGTGTGCCAGCAACACTGCAAGTCAACAAGAGTCACACTAGGAAACTCCATGGCCTATGTGTAAATTTCTGCATTTACTCTAGATACAAAAGTAGAAGCAAGAACTACTTTTATTCTGGTTATTGCTAAGAAATATTCCTACAAATAAAGGAAGCAACAGAATTCATTATGCTAAATGAATTTAGCATAATTTTTTATGTGTGACATAAAAAATGTCTGGACACTAGTTTTCAGAGTACACGTTAGAATATGCTTTAATATGTAACAAACAAATATGTCTTTAAAAGAACATATACTCACACGTTACATCGTTAACCTAGATAAAACGTGTCATTTGAAGCTAAACAGCCCATTATATAATAGATATCATCTTGGAAAATATTTTTAAAAGGTAATTTTTTTTTAATCACTCAACATCTTGATGCCTAAAATCCAAAATTTTCTTAAGATTTTTATCTAATTTCTTTTAGACCTTTTTCCATCATTGGCTTTTCTGGAGGGTTGTTGTGTCTATGAACTTCTGTAACATCATGTGTGCAATTTTATAGCTTTATTTTCTTCCATTTAACACTGTCAAAAGCATCTTAATATATTTTCTTCATAAGCACTTTAACGGCCACCTATTATGCAGTGAACATAACCTAGCTGTTTCACAAATGCACCCTAAAAATAATTCTTTCATCACGTCTAGATGGTTGCTACTTCTGGGGCTCTGAATACTTTTGAGACTCTAGATACATATGGTCAATGTAACACAAAAGTGTCACCTTTTTTTTTTTTTTTTAAGATTTATTTATTTATTCATATAGAACTGGGGTTCAGGCCAGAGATGCGGAGGGTGAGAGGACTCACCAGAGACAGAGCGGGGAGAACAGGCAGATTGACAAAGTACACTGCTGAGGGGAGCAGCGGGCGGGTCAGGAGAGGTCTGCCTCGCCATGTGGTCATCTCTGGGGCAGGCGGGAATCGAACTCATGCGGAAGCGGCTTTAGATTCTCAGTGCTGTGCTTTAACCCGCTGCGCCACCAGGGAGAGCCAAAAGTGTCACATTTTTAATCATACTCTCTTAAGTACAAGGTATCTGTTTCATATAATATAATTAGTTCATTTAAATGTAGGCCTTTGTGGCCCTCCCTGGTGGCGCAGAGGGTTAAAGCACAGCACTGAGAATCTAAAGCCGATTCCTCATGAGTTCGATTCCCACCTGCCCCGGAGGTGACCACATGGTGTGGCAGACCTCTCCTGACCGGCCCGCTGCTCCCCTCAGCAGTGTACTTCGTAAATCTGCCTGTTCTGTTCTCCATTCTGTCTCTGGTGAAGCCTCTCACCACCCCCTGAGCCTCTGGCCTGTACCCCAGTTCTGTATGCACAAATAAATAAATCTTTAAAAAAAAATGTAGGCCTTTGTTAACAGGATAGGGAGAAACTGTCACATCTTTACTACAAAAGCAAATATAAGCAAATGTTCATGGTAAAAATGCAAAGCAGCTGAAATATACATCAGCTTCCTCCATGCTTCTTCCCTTAGAAGCAGTAAGTGTTTTCACCTGTACTTTAAGACTCAATTTTTTCCAAGTCATTGGCACATACATGCGCATTTCATTCTGTAACTTTCTAACCATGAAATTAACCTTCTTTTGGGGGGAGGGGGAGCAGTGGGTTTCACTCATCCAGCTTTTATGTCAATACATAAAAGCTATCCAATACTGCAAAACATTAGTAGTGAAACTTACCCCTAGTTAGCTTCCGCTTCTCCTCATTTTAGGTGATGCTGCAACAAAGTGTTCATGCTGACTCTCATCCTTGAAATGTTATTTGCTAGATCAAAGCAAACTGAAGCAACTTCACTTCTCAAAAATGTCTTCATGCCCTCTCCTTAGTACATCCTTGGGTATCTTTTTAGTTCTTGCTTGATAGCCCTACAAAAAATTCCTGTTGCTTGAATTTCTATTTCCCTAATTATAAGGAAGGCAGAGTTCTTCTTCATTGTCTTGACACTTTCATTTTCCTTCTGTAAAGGTCCATTACCTCCCTCCATTTCTTAATTTGTACTAATTAATCCTTTATACATGTTACAAAAATTTTCCCTGTGCACCTTATAATATCTTTTGTCCCACAGACATATCACAGATTGACCAGTCTTTCATGATTTGGGGTCTTAGTCTTGCCTAAATACCCACAAAACATTTTCCAATGTAACAGATCCTTTAACACAAAAGTTGCATAGGGTGTTTGTTTTTGAGTTCTAAAATCCAAATAAATGTAATTTCGACTACTGGGAATAAAGGACTTCCTTTTCAAATAATCATTTTTTGCTACACACTATGTTGAATAATTATTTCTTAGCTGCCTGAAATACCAACTTTGTACTAAGTCTCTCTATATAAGTAGTCTGTTACTGGAGTCAACATTGTTCCTCTCTGACTCTGTTCCACCCGTGCTCACCATTTATACCTCTGCAACACTGCACTATCTTCTGAAATCTAGTATAGCAAATCTTTCATCACTATTTTTCTATTTGAAAATTTTCTTGGCTATCTTAAATAGGCATTTATTCCTCTGGATAAATTTCAGAAAAATTTCACTCATTATCCAAATTCCAAAATTAATTCCCACTGGAATTTCAACTAAAATTAACAGTTCAATCTGTTGCATTACAATCTTTATAATGCCTTTGCTGCAGAAAACATGTGATTGTCCAGTTAAGTAACTTTACAATTTTTTTATAAAGATTTTACTTAAATTCATAAAACTGCCATGTGGCCCTTCCTGGTGGTGCAACAGGTAAGGATGCAGCACTATACACTAGCCACAACCACTTCAGTGCAAGTTCAATCCCCAGCCCCTGGAGGTAACCCATATGGCGCACAGACCTCTCCTGACCCGCCTGCTGTTACTTTCAGCAGTATACTTTGTCCATCTGCCTGTCCTGCTCCCCACTCTGTCTCTGGTGAATCCTCTCACTGTCCCTACACCTCTGACTGTACCCCAGTTCTGTATGCATAAAGTCTTTTTAAAAAACTGCCATATGTTTAAGTCTTCAAGTTTTGCTCCTATTAAGAACAGAATCCTACTATTTTAAGAGTAACTACAAGTCATTTTGTTATTAGCAAGATTATACCTTTCCAATTGTTTAACAAATTCTATTTCTATCCAGTGAACTGTGTATCCACATCCTATAATCACTTGTGTGGAGTTTCATTATTTTCATCTCTATGAGTTCTTTACGTGTTGAAGGCATTAACTCTTCACTTTTGGGTTTATTCCTTGTCACAAGGAAATATTTTTTTCATATTTTGTGGCTTGGTTTTTAATCCAAGTATTGTTTTCCCTTCCATCTTAAAAGAAGGTTTAAGTTCTTCTGTTGTCTAATTTAGATTCTAACTAATAACTTGACTGCCCCGTGGCTGCCAGGACCTAACTCTATTCCTCAACACACCAGCACAGTAGGTATTTTATTCACTGAAAACACTCCAGCTCAAGTGTGTCTGGTCACAGAGACTGTGCTCCATCCACCTTAGCAAACAGAGCTTGTTCAGATGTTTAGTATTTACTTTCATATGTTCTTTATGATGTGGGCACATTCAGGATGATTTATCATTCTTACATACACCACCACATACAGTTGTTTGTTTTGGGGTGCTGAATAGTTCCAGCTAAGCCATGCAGATGCACTCAAGTCATAAGCCTCTTTTTAATGAATGTGACTGCAACCTGTTTAAATATCAGACAGGCTTGTACTGCTTCATTGCTCATAATTATTCTGCAGTTTACCTAAAGGACATCTCTGTACTGTTTTTAAACATCACATCCAGGAGCATGGCCTACACATGGGACATTATATCCTATCTTCTAGTATCTCCCACCATCTCTTCCATGTAGATTGCACTTGTCTCAATAAGATGGTGCTTAATTTTTATGTTGCATTGTGATTATTTTAGTAGTTTCTTTCCATTTTAGTTTTTGCCAGTTCATTTCTGATAACCAGAAAACTATAAATTTTATACATGCATTGTGTAGCCAGCCAGTCACTGCCTTAACTTTTGTGCCAAGTAATTTTATTACTCTCATTGTTGTAGTCAACAGTACTTACAAATATATCTCTTCTTTTCATGTTAGAGCTTCACCTTACTCTTATTTCATTTATTACTACTTTGGCAAGACTTAAAACAATCACATTAAACAGTATCCCAATTTCTCATTCGACTTCTCTGTTTATATGGACAATTAACATTTATGTGTACATTTTGCATTAAAGAAATACCTTTTATTTCAACTCTTTAAATAAGAAACAAGGACTTAATTTTAATTAAGTATCTATTTTGATCTTATTTTTGCTGGTAATTTAAATTCAATGTGAACTCCAAGGGAAAGACCAACTCTCTTTTAGCTAAGACCTCTGAAGTGGCCTACTAGCCTCCCCCACTTCCATTGCCACTCCTGAAAGCTCCACCACATTCTATACTGAGCAGCTGGAGTGCTCGTTTTAAAAATGCAAATCTGATTATGTCATTCCCTTGCTTAAAACCCAACCCTTGTAATGGTTTCCCATTTCACTCAGAATAAAGTGAAACATCCTTAACCTGCCCTACAAGACCCTACATGATCTGGCCCCCTGCCTAGCCACACTTCCCCCTCACCCACTTCAACCTACCCACAAGTCATTCTTTCAGTTTCTGGAATGGGCAATGCTTTTTCCCCCTCCAGAACCTTCCCACATGCCATTCTCCTGCCTGGGAAATTATCCCCCACTTCACTACAGTAACACCTACTCACCCTTCAGAACTTAGCTCAAATCTTCTTGCAAAAAGGTCTTTCCTGGGGCCTGTCACCTCAGTCTAAAATCTGGTCTCCTTTTTATACTTTCTCTTATTGCTGGAGCTACTTAACTGTCAGAACTGATCACAGTTTGTGATTACACATGTTGCTGTAACTGTGTTTAATCTGATTCCACACACACACACATACACACACACACACACAATTTATAAACTCCAAGAGAATAGGGACAAAATGGTTTTGCTGGTCGTGCTACAAAAGCATTCATTTATATTTATATATCTGAAAGAAAGAAAACTACCTACACAGCACCTAATTGCTCCTCTTACATTTAAAACAATAACTATCATTAAATCACTCTTAAATTGTTACACTCCTTTGGATTCTGCTTAAAAATTCAGTAAGAATCCATTTTACCTGAAGGACAGGAAAGCTAGTTGAATCTGCTGTTGCCACAGGGAAATACACATACAAATGTGCAATACTAGGAAATACATTTTGTTTAAATAGCTTAAGAGTTTTCTGTAGTGTTCAATTCATCGATACTTTCTTCTCAATCAACTAATCGCTAAGTCTTATAATTGAAGGTATATAAAGCACCAGGAAAATGCTTTGTAAAACACTCTTTAAGAAGTCTAATGTAATAACACTGCTTGACAAAAATTAATGTAACAAAATTATGAGTTAGGAAGGGTGTTGTCTAAGAAAGAAAGCCATCTGAAAGTAAGTTGGCTAAGCCTAGTATTCTGTAGTACAAACATCTGGTCAAAAAAGAAAATGTCCATTATACTGCAAATAAAAAATCCTCTTCGATCCCAAAACCAACACTTATATACCAGTTTACATGCTACAGGGCAATCTCACATACATCCTGTGGGCAAGCTCTATGGAGCAGATAAGAGCAAAAGAAAACTGAGGCTTAAAGAGATTAAGTGTCCTCCCCAAGGTCACAGGACTTAAAAGTAGTAGACTCGTAATTAAATGGGGGAGGGTGGAGGCTCCCATGTCAATTTCTTAACCAAAGAGAACTTCCATCATAAATGCTAGGGTCTGTAATTAGTAACTTGTGCTCCTTTCATTAAAATTTCATTTCACGGGAGAACCACCACCGATAAAAAAGCTGCTTTAAAAATAAAGCTAAAACTTACATTTCCATCGATCCAGGAAATGGCTAAACCAGGGTATTCCCAATTATGGGACATAATGTAGCAGTTCTTCAAAATGAGTTAGCATTATATAAGCGAAAATCTAAGACTTGAGTACACTAGCACTTTTTAAAACAAAGATAACAGAAGTACTCACACACTTAAAAGTATTTTAAAAGATCCAGAAGGAAACACACCAAACCTATAACAATTGCTATCTCTGTGAAGAGGGGCTGGTAGTCACCCTTCAGCCATGTGTGTGATATTGTAATTTTTACAAAGAAAATACATCAGGTATTTTATCTTAAACATTGGGGTTAACCTGTGGGCAGAACAAGGTTAGTGTTCTGCTCTAAAATGCACCTATAAAGGACAGAGGGACTCCCCCCAAAAAAGAAAACAAGAGTATGTCCATACAATTAATTCCTACTGAAACAATAAACGGTCTAAATATCACAAAACGTCCCTGTGAAAAGGCAATCGCACACTTTTGTTTTCTTGTAAATGCCTGGTCTCCTTTGTTGCAATGAGACATCCCACTAACAAACTAGCAACTAGGAGAATCTAGGTAGGCTCCTCCTAGAGAGATTAGTTGTTAAGAGTTCAGAGAGAAAGCTTTCACAAAGGAGCTGAGTTTTGAGGGAAATAAGAGGTGACTTGGCAGAGCGATGCGGGCAGATTGATCCAGATGGGAAACTGCCTGGGAGGTGGCTAGACACCGAGTTAATCAGAAGCAGGGAACAGTCAGGAAACTGGAGCCGAGTCCTGAAAGAGGAGAGGATTCCTCGGGAGGTGGGAGTAGAGAGGGAGCTGGCCGGCGTTGCCAGCCACTTTACCTGGGGGAGAATCCGGCGGCCCTGGCGATGGTCAAACAATGGAGGCGTCCAGCGGCAGCCGCCTTCTGGGCCGGGTGCGCGAAGGGCTCCTCATCACCTGGATCGCGTCCTCGGCGGTATCGGCCGGGACACCGGGCGCTCTGAAAAACAGGCCATCACACCCTGCAGCTCGGTCCTCCGCGGCCCCCGCGCCCCGCTCCCCCGGCGCGGCCATTACCGCCTCTCCCGGGACCCGCCTGGAAAGGCTCCAAGGCGCGGCGGCCCGGGCGGCGAAGGCGCTCGTGCTCCCCCTGCCCTCCGCTCCAACAACAATGGAGCCCGGCTCGAGAGTCCGGCTC
>NW_004567130.1:1133420-1174643 GCF_000260355.1 Condylura cristata | reverse complement strand
TGCTCTCCGGGCGCTGGCGTGGGGCTGGCACCTGGCGGGGTCGGAGCTCGCGGCAGTTATTTTTAGAGCCCTCGCTGCAGAGTCCGGGGGTGGGAGAGGCTGTCACCGGGTCGGAGACAACTCGGAGCGGGGGAGGGGGTCAAAAGTGAGGCCGACTGCCTGCAGAGCTGTAAGAAAAGGGGATGCCCTTGCCAGGACTCCAGTCCAGGCTGCGGACCTGAGTCCGCACCGCACACCCCAGCCAATCCGATGGGGGAGGTGAGGCCAGTCGGGGCGACGAGGCCAGTCCCGGGGTGGGATGGCAGGGGGAGGCATCCGCATTGCAGGTGCACCAGAAGCGCCCCTGGGCCTGGCCCTGCTTTGTCTGGGAGGCGTTAGGGTGGAGGCCGGCTGAATCCGCGTCGCCTTTTCAAATGCGTTTTGCCACTGAGTGGACGTTAGAGAACCCTCCCTGATAAGTTACATTGTCTCCAGTCCAGATAACCCTTTACGTAAGTACCTTGCCTTCCAGCCCTTTGCTGAAGCTTTGATTTGGGCTTTAGTTTACCCTAAATGATGATTTGCTTGTGATTTGAAACCAAGCTGGATGCGCTGATGCGCAGAGCTCCTGACTGGGCCAGCAGGGCTGCCTGCCGGCTGCTACAGCGAGTTCCTCTAGTTTATCTTAACTTGGTTTCATGCGACCGACTGCATCGGTTATTTCAGGCTTTAATATTTAACACTAAGATCTATTCCAGTAATGGAAATGAGGTGTCCTAAGAGGAAATTTAATCGTGCTATGTAATCGAGATTGCAGCCATCGGTCCCATAACAAAACGCAAGCTACCAGACTATTAATACTTTCATATGTTACGCATTTCCAGAAACCTACCTGTGAGAGTGCTAAAGCCTGCATTGATGTTTCTTAAAGACTTCAAATTTGAAATATATGAAGTTTTGTTATTTTAGTAAATGATTTTTTTTCTTTTTTTTTTTCTTTTTTGCAGTCAAGAATTTCCCTGCATTTTCTTGCCATTGCATTGTAAGGGGGAAATGCTAACATTTAAAGGATTCACACTTCCAAAGATGATTTGAATTTATGTATTTCATTTAGCTAAACGTTAACCTGTGAAATATATTGAAAGATTTGTGCTCTGTATGTGTGTGTGTATATGTGTGTGTGTGTTTCCTTACAAATACATGCACACTACTGAAATAGTTGGTGTTATCCCTTAGCATTGTGTATAATTGCCCAGTAAATTTCCTGCTCATATATTTAAAATCTAAAGTATGGTACAGTTATTTTTGTGTGTCAGTTTACTGTACCACATGTAAATATATCAACCCAACAAACAGGTTCCTTGGAAGTTAGATGTTTTTACTCTTTTCTAAACACTAAGTAGTTCTTTAACTTCCAGTAGGATTCTTTCATCTGTTATTTGTTGGTGAGATTCATTTTAACATCATCGTTAATTGGTGGAATGCATTCATAACAAATCTGGTGGGAGTAACAGTGCTGATGCCTTGCAGAAATATCTGTTTCTATTGCATTGCATTTTCTCCTATTTCTGGCAAGAAAAGACATGGACCTTTTCTATATAGAAGAGGGTCAGCCATAAATAGTTCCTAACATATAATGAGTGTATGTGTTTACTTATTATGTCTGCTGAGTTGAGTATCCTAAAGATGGGTGACATACCTGTCTCTGCTCCCCATTCCAAGGGTGGCAATAAATGTTTGAGTCAGGTGGACCTTCCAGAACAATTAGGTAGCTGCCAGCTTGGTGACTCCAGTGTTCACATCTCCAGCCTTGATGCTTAAACCCGCAGAGTGGTTTGATTGGGGGGAGGGGGGCAGGGGTAGGGTGGAATGTGTCCTAATTGTCTTCAGCAATTCATGTTGTATAGCAAAAGAATTTCATTAATGTCTTAGTGTGCCAGGGAGACAGATTTCACTTTGACATAAAAGCCTCCAGCAGTGAAAAGAAAGGCAGCCTTCCACTGAGGAGTTTCCTGATAAGGTGGTTCCTCGGGAAATAACTGCTTGGAGGTATCACTGGTGCAGGGCAGGGCTGGGCTGGAGAGCCAAGGTCCCCAAACAAGTGGATTGGAGGGCATTGTGCTACTTTTTTATTTCTTATGCTGGCTTCTACATAAGGGCACAGTGGCACCCCCAATACCCACTGCACCCTTGGCAGGTTTTTCCAGGGTGCAGATCAGCCTGGTGCCAGAGGTGGCTCTGTCCTACTCTGCTTTTGTGAGCGGCCCTACGGGGACTTTCACTTCCAATGTTTTGTTGAAAAACTGTTTCATTGTAAGAGATTTGTATTTCTTCCTTTGTTTTCTATTTAATCAAAAGGAAAATTACTGTCTTCTATGGAGGCAGGCAGAGGAGTCTGGTTTTTTTCTTAAGCTCTTTTTCCAAATAGAATGATGTCAGTCACTCACTCCTTTGAGTCAGCAGGTTGTGAAGGTGAATGGATTTTTTTCCCCTTGGCAGAAATTATTTTATAGAAGATAATGATGAAGGGCTGATTCTTGTGCTTGCTCTGCATTTTATTTTCTGTTTATTTCATTACTTAAACATGACTCAAATTTCGCAGCAAAAAGCCCAGTCATATCCACCTACAGTAAGTTGCACTGGACTTCTTTCCAGTACGTCTGTGTTGTATTTAAATATATGTTGTCGGCTGAAGGTATAACAAAGCTGAGAAGTAGAATTACAGTGTAGTAAAAAGACTGGTTGACTCAAGCTTTATGCTTGAAGAATTAAAAATTGTATCCCATTTGTGCTACTCCAGTCTTACCAGTAACAGTTTATCAACAGCAGAAGTGATCTACCCAATGTAACAGACTAGGCTACTGGCTGTCAGTCACAATATCCCAATGGAGTGGTGGGAGGAGTTGGGCTCTGTGGGCACGGAGCTGAGCAGAGCTTCCTGTGAACCCAGGGGGTCCCACGCCTGCTCTGCCCACAAGGATGTCACTGGTACATGATGGTAACCAGGCCAGCTGAGTTAAACCAGCTCATGTTAGGAAGATAATAGAGGAAAAAGAATTCTGCATTGATGTATACATGTGCTTCCTATTTTTAAATCCTTTTCGAACTAGTTTCTCCTTTCTGTTCTTTAGTAAATGGAGCTTTGTCTCATGTTTTTGTGCCCATTATCCACCAGCTAAATTAGGGTGCAGTCATTTAAATATGACAAAAGACTCAAACTTTGACCAAGGGGATGCATCACTTATTCATAGTTTGTGCGCACAGGGCAAAGAGAATAATATCATGTTCTTCTGGCTAACTGAAAAATAAAACAAGAAAATCTTACACATTTTTTATCCCTAGATAAACATAGATGTTGCTTTAAATGTTAGGTCCAGGATGCCAAATTGTCAAGTGAGGCAACCAGTTAGAAAGCGGCCCGTTGAGAGGGAGAAGCTGCTTTTTGAAGCTCTTCACCCCTTAAGAAGGCAGTACACAGCTGTCTCCGTTGAGCAATCGGGGGATGGGAGTGGTCTTTCCTTGCAGGCCTGTACACTGCAGGGCAGGTGGAGCGACACCTTTCTGACTGCTCCGAGTACCAGGCTGTCAGAAGCAGCCTTATGAGCAGGAGGCAAGGCCTCCACCGCTGTGAGGGGGAGCCTCCCTTGTTTGGGGTCCCCAAATAGCTACATCTCACAGCTCCTACCCTACAGGAAGAGCAAAGCTGTGGTGCTTGACATGCACAGTGAGTGAGGCAGACAGACAACTGTAGTAGAGGGATTTGAGGCAAGAATCCTCTGCTGTGACAATTTCTCTCTTTGCTGCCTTTTGGCAGCACTTGAGAGATTAACTTGAGGTCTGCATGAGATGTTATCTTTTGTTCTTCAGCTTTCCTTCCTTCTCAGCACACCCTGCAACCTTCTTGTTTACTGTGAGAAAAGAGGGTTCTTTTGGAACATTGCTTAAGCATCAGTGCTACAGGTAAATGAAAACCCCAGTGTCCTCAGGGTGTTACAGGGCCTTCAACTGGGTCTTCAACTGCAGGCACACACAAAAAGGTTAATAATGAGCTTATTTTCAAGAGAAAGGGAAAGTAATAACTGAGGGAAAGAGGGAAAGATGATTAATGTGTCCTGCCAGTTCTGCTGACGTGGAACCCCAATAACACGCTGAAAGCCAACAAAAAGCCAAGAAACCCCCAAAACCGCATGTCCAGCTTTATATCCAAACATCGCTGCTTAACTACACTGTAGGTCACAGCATGCTTCCCAGCATGTTGCTGGGATTTGTAGTTCCAGTGTCTGGAGTTGTGGCGAAGTCCACAAATCCTGTATCTGTAGAATTCATTCAGTACATCCTTTCCCCCAACAATGGTACTGTTCTCTGAGGTGCACTGTCACCTTGAGGGCATCTTCTGCATACTGTGAGGGTACCAGCCCCAGCCCCACTCTCCTAAGCTCTGCTGGAGTCTTGCATCAGGCCTGTGTTCCAGGCCCAGGGCCTTTGCCTCCCTCCCCGCAGGCAGTATGGCCCTGCCATTCTGCTCAGCAGCCTGTGGCAGCAGACCCCCTTGCACCCTGGCGATAGAGAGCTGCTGTTTTCAGCCTCATGTGTCCCCATGCACAAGGATATAGCAAGGTTATAGAGGGGTGGGGGGAGGCTGCCTCCTCAGGGGTCCACTTTGTCTTCAGTAGTGAGTCACCATTACCTCTTGGGCCACTATGGCAGAGCAGCAGCTCCAGCCACTGAGGCAACTGCTCGAGATACACCCCAGGCCCTGGCTGCGATTGGGCAACAGTCCTCTGCAGCCCTGGCCTTGGCGACTGTGATGGGTTTCTAGTGAGGAATTTCTTTCTATCAAGAGAGTGACCTGTCTATGGCTGATGGGATGAGGCTGTCCGCCAGCAAGACTGGTGTCAGAACCAGGGTTTGCAAAGCCCAGGCTGTCAGGTGCGGGGCAGGCGTTTGGGGCGAAGACAGAACAGAAACCTCAGTTGGTACCACAGAGGGAATGTGGTCTTGGTGGGGATGGTCCTGGGAGTGGTTCACTGCTGTCTGTCAGGTGCTGAGCCTCAGGCATGGTGGGTGGGACCATGTGCCCTCTGGGTCTTCACTGGCTCATTCTAGAGCACAGCTGATCTTGCTGGCCAATGAGCTGTGGTCAATGAGTGTTCTGGCAGCACTCCCCGAAGGGGCACAGGCCAAAGTTGGCACAGGCCACTTGGGCCTGCTGGGCAGGTTACCATCCTGTGCCTGAGGTGGTATGAGTGGAGTGGAGACCTAAGGGATGGGAGTCCTTGTGTGTAGAGGGGAGTCCCACAGGAAAACCTCAGTAAGCCTGTGGCCCTGGGTGCTATTGTGCATGCACACACACACACACACACACACACACGGGCTGGCCATCATGCTCGGAGCTGCAGAGAGCAGCCTCTCTAGTGCATGACCTAAGTCTTCTCTGCATCTCATCTCTTTGCTGCTTGACATTGGGTGTTGGCCACCCATGGTGGGGCCTCTGATCATGGCATCCCAGGCCCTGCGGGCTCCCCCAGGGTACTTCTCACTGCCCTCTATTGTGATCCTGCTGGGATAGGGAAGTCTCATGGGCTGCACCAGGCATTTCAGCGTTTTCTGGTCTGTCCATGCATGAACACCTCTTACTAATAAACAGTTAATGTGCCAGATCCAGAAATAAAATAATTCCTTTTTTATTTTTTGACAGTCCTTGTGTGGCCTGTGTGTGTGGGTGGCCCTGCTTCAGTGAAATTGCTCAAAGCTCACGTGAAAGCCATTCTCTCAGAATAGAGCTAGCTTGAATGTATTTACAGATGCCACCCCAAAGGGATCGATGAATCGCCCTTGTTGTCTTCCCAGTCTTCCTCCCATCACCGCCCGCCATGTGAGCCTCGTGCAGATGAAGGCAGGAGCCTCCTGTGTCCGGTTGTCCCTGGCAGCCCTTTCAGTGACATGGGCACAGGAGCAGGATGAAGATGGTGATCTTTTGGAGCTGCCGGGTGGGAGCATACCAAAGGCTGTCAGGTGGCAAGAATGTCCCTTTTATGAGAGCCACTACCAGGGTAGCTTGGGGAGGGCTGGCCTGGGCACCAAGGATGACAGGCCAAAGATAGGCTGGCCCTGTGACTCTTCAGAGGGGGTTGTTCCTGAGACAGTCCAGCAGGGATCAGAAGGGACAATTCCAAGAAAAGTGCATCCATGGTGGCTGGTAAAGAGCAAAGGCTTGGGAGCGAGAAGCAGGACCACGTACCCCAGCAACCCCATCTTGCCTCTGGACAGACCGTGAGTGAAGACCAGCACAGATGTTCCTTGGCTGAGAACAGTGTAGGCCAGATGCATTTTCTTTCTGTGAGCTCTTAGTCTCTGCTCATGGACAAACTTGTGTCCGTTACACACAAATTCTCACTGATGCTCACCTGCGTCCTGGCTTGCATAGATAGGTGTTTGCCATTCCGAACAGCGGAGTGAAATGATGGTGGATTATTGGTGGTTTTTAAATGTCATCAGACATGTCAGAGGCCCATAGTCTATGCATGTATTTTACCGTCTTAACTTGAGCTTGAAGGGCCAGTTCAGAACCACCCGGTGGATCATCTTTGAGGACAGTCAGGTGAGAGTATTTTTGTTTTTGTTTAATTTTGACATCTTAAAAATCTTTAAGTAAATATAGACAACTGATTTACCTCAGTGCTCTATTGATAGAAAGGGGATTTCAGAAGATAAATAGAATTTACATTAAAGAACAGTGTCAGGGACTCTTCCACCCCTTCGCCCCAGGGGCCAAGTAGCTGCGTGGGTTAACATGCTTATGACACTGCTTAGGGTTTATAAAAAAAAAATTACAACAGAGACCTAGTTCTTGGGTTATGCCCACCATAGCCATGCGTGCATGTTTAGGGTCACCTGCTCCTGAATAATGCTAAGGAGTCCAGAGCATCCAGTCAGGTTTAGCTTTTGTGCCAAAATCCCACTGTTTTCTTGTGGACTCACATGCACAGGTCTGTCTGCCTCCCCCGGGACGTCAGCGCCACCTCGGCAGCCCCTTTACCTTTTTTTTTTTTTTTTTTTTTTTTTCAGTAGATTCCAGATGAGTTCATGGTGTGGCTCAGAGGTACACAATGAAAGGTACTCTCCTTGGTGAGAAAACAAACTGGCGCCCCACAGGGGACATCCACCTGCTGTATACCACAAGTCCTGGCGACTTAGAGAAGGATCTGCCTCACGTATACCTGGAGAGCTTGGATAATGTAGCCTTTCAGGTCATACTGGAATTCTGTCCTTGATCTTAAAGTAGAAGCTTAAAAAAAAAGATAAATAGCTTTCATCTTTAAATTTTGCTTTTAAACAGGTTTTGTAACCTGAATAACGTTGCACTTTGGATCAGAACTTTTCCAAGTAAAAAAACCACTTTAAATTTTACCAGCTTAACACTATTTCTTGAGCTTATTTGTGCAAATTACAAAGCTTGAATTATGGTTTATTTTCTAAACAGGATTTCAGGAAACCTGTCAGCACTTTAATTTCTCCCAACCAGAAGGCTTTTCTTAAATATTAAAAGAGTTTTGGCATTATTTTATGAATGTCTTGAGAGTCCTTAAAATTCTCTTGAGATTTAAGTATTTAGTGATGTCCTTAAGAACAGGAATTCCTTTGCATTCAAGAAATGTTAAATCCTTTAAATATCAAAATTCTCTAGAGATTCCCCAACTGTTCGAGATGAAGAACTCCCATGGAAAAGTGCCTGTCAGAGCAACTTCATGTGTGATGTCTTTAATGTCCTGGAAATACACAGCTTTTACAACTCTCATACCAGCTCTGAACAACTCTCATCCATCCCTCTCTGGATTTCCAGAATTCTCTTATATTTATCCTCTCCATTTCTCAGTTTACTTAAGCATTTGTGGGGTGGAGCAGAACCTCACGTCAACACACAATAGGAACAGGAGGAAAGTTGTCGTGTTTTTAGGCCAGGGTTTACACACGGTGCTGTCTTCCAAGTCAAAGAAGGGGCAGAAACCTGACCCGGCCTCATGCCGCAGGTGGCTCCTCTCTGCCGCCTGCCAGCCAAGAGCTTCAGACATGGAAAAGAAACTCCCCCTGGCTCCTGGGAGCATCGCAGATGGTTGACTTCTCCAGAGCAGCAGCTTCTGTTCCAGGAAGAAACTAAGGAAGCTCCCTCTGCCATCCCTCCCCCACCCATGCTTACTCGGCACCGGCACCCCCAGGAGAGCAGCAGAGAGCTCCAGCCCCAATGCCAAGGCTTGCTTCCAGCTGGGGCTCATCCAGCCCAGGCTTCTCAACACTCCTGGCCATGCTGTTCTACGTGGTAGGGGCTGCCCTGTCCTCAGCAGCACCCCTAACCTCCAGCTAGAAGGCCCCTCCCCTTGTTTTAACAACCTCAGATGTCTCCAGACTGGCAAGCACCCAGATAAGAACCACTGTCCAGCTTGACCAAGCTCTCAAGTGGCTCACGGGGGCAGGATGCTTGTGCTCTTTCCTCTGTTCTCACTGCTCATAGCTGGCTCTGATCGTAAAACTCACAGGCCAATTCTGTCTGCTCTTTGGACCAAAAAACTAAAACCCTGTGTCTTGCTTCAGCTCCAGAACCATGACTGTGTAGGTTCTCGGGGGCCAGAGGGTAGTGCGGACGTTAGGTAAGGTTCTAAGGTTAGAGTGGGCACCGCTTTGACCACCCCTTGCCAGGATACGCTTGTCTCACATCATTGTGGCCATCTTCCCATTCTGTTCAGCCGTGACATCAGTTACTGAGTTAAGGGGCAAAGTCTCAAACACTGCCTATTAAAGAACTTACTAGCATCTGCATCTATTTTAATCTGGATTGGAGAGAGATCCCAAGCCCCTTCTTTTGTCTAACCAAGAGACCTTAATAGTTTCTATAATCTTCAGTGGTATTAAGACAATAAATTATCAAATCAGCCAGCCAGTTAAGAAAGCAACCTTTTAAAAATTGAAAGTTATATTTTAAATGAATCAGCAATAACCTCTAAGTCTAGATGTCTACTAATACCGTTGTGATAGCCAGATGCGTGCACCTGTGCATTTCCACTTAGATAGCAGCATCAGCTTGTAGATCTCTAACAGACCAGTTTCTTAACCAAGAATAGTGCTTGCTTTTCTGCAGCTTTAGAAGCAAAGAGAAATTTTCTCCTGAGATTTTTTTTCATAAGCAGCATCCTCAAGAACACTGTAACTCTGTGCATCCACATCAAACAGAACAAACCCCAGAAGCTTAAATTAGGGGAAAGCAAAAAAGAGTGGGAGAGGACTTTGAGCACATAGCCAAAAGCCACTCTGTGTCTGCAGGGCACACGTCTTTTGGTGTCAGAGGGCTGCCCCCTTCCCCACAGCTGGGAGTGGGGCAGGGGGTACTGAGGGGCCCTGGCTCGCCATTAGCCTGTTTGGGCTAAAGTCCAGCTGTGCCACTCGCTAGTGTGCCTTTAAGCTGCTTGTGGTCAATGTATGAAATAAGGGTAACAACAGTTACTCAGAGTATTTAGAAAGGGTTTAGCTCGGCCCACAGCATATAAGCACTCAGAAAGAGGAGATTGTATTACCACCTCTCCCTAGTGCTTCCCTTCCCGCCATCCTGCATCATCCACATCAGACTCAGTAGAGGGAATTTTGCCTCTTACATAAAGTCCCCACCTTTCCCCATTTCCTATCCCCCCACACCCCCCCCCCCCCCGCCAACTGTTCTGAAAGCTTTCACTGTTCACACACCCCTGACAGCACTGCTTGTTTCCCACACCACCCCAGCATGCACTCTCCATATCTGTTTAGTAATCTCACTGTGACTTTAGCGCTGCCTCTCAGAAATGCTGCCTCCTATGTAAGCCCTTCTGTCCTTAAGCGCTGGCCCAGCAGTCTTCAGGACAAAACCATGTTAGTCGTGAGGATCCTTTGCACTCTCCATCTGCAAGGCACCTGCATCCCCCCTGCAGCATAGGGGATTCCAGCCTCCCTGTGAGCAGGATGCCAGTAGGGTTGGAGTGGGGCAAGGAAAGGGGTCATCTCCGTGGCACCTGGCCTGTATCCTTGTTTGATTTACATTGTTTCCTTTGGCTTGAGTGACTGGATCTCCTACCACAGAGAAATTGTCCCTGGGAACCAGCACAGAGTAGACACTTTAGAGCACTAGCTAACTGCCCTCTCATCTGCCGGCACATGTTTAAAAGGCCTGGTTGCCTTATAAGAGGCAGTGCAGACTTCAAGGTAAACTGAGAAGCAAAACAGCTGATATGAAGGTCCCACCAATCACCATTACCTCTTGGCCACTGGAGTATCCCAGGCCAATAGGCTCTGTGAAACTCTAAAATGAAAGTAAGGGATTTTCCTTTGATGAATAAAGTTAGCTTTATGGAAACTACATTGTCCTTGTTTTTCTCACTCCTGCATGGGCCCAGATAAGCAGCAGCAACCGCTGGATGTGAGCGACTCTGAAATTTGGAGTCTGCCCTCCACTGGGAAGGTGAGGACACAAGAGCAGGGCCAGTGGCTGACATGGCACGACCCTTCCCAGCTTGACTGGGTGCCAGTGGGTCAGCTCTAAGAGACCACCTAGCTGGCTGGCAGAAATATATTTTCTGGGTGTAATCAGATGCACCTAGTAAAATGCTGTTGGCCACAAACCCCATGTGCCCAGAACAAGTTCACGCTTTCTAATCACTGAAATTTCACTTTGTCTTTACGTGGTTCAGCAGTGGTTTGCTTTTGGTTTTTGTTGGAGAAATTCCCCAAAGGCCTTCAAGAAGTAGCAGCTCTCAGCCCTCTATCTTACCTCAGGCCATCAGAAACTCTCCTCATCTGATGGGCAGGGTGGCCACCCAGGGACGCAGCAAGATTGCATGGTTTTCAGCTACAGAGACCCCTTTCTTAAGGGCCGGCCCACATTCCTAAAGGAGCGTTCATTACTCTGGAGGCTGGAGACAGAGCAGGTCAGACAGAGAGGCCCCTGTTCTCCTGAGTTTACATTCCGGCACTGTGCAGAGATACGTGCGCAATCTCGTTCTAAAGATGGATGTTATAAAGGCCAAATGGGGTAGCTGGACAGTGATGGCCAGCAGGATGAAGCTGCTCAATTTCTCTTGAAGCTCAACTGAGAGCAGGCCACAGCCACCCCGTCTGGCCCAGTCAGGGCCCGAGGAAGCCCACCCACTGTTGCACAGAGCTCTATACACTCTATCTGTGCTGCTGTGATGGCAGCCCCGGCCTCACAGGCTATTTAGATTTGAGTTAATTTCCGTCAAAATAAAATAAAATGAAAATTCCTGCCTCAGATGCTCCAGCCCAGCATGGCCAGTGCTCAGGCCGGCCACTCTTGGCTCTCAGAGGCTACCTGGACAGCAGAGAATATTCCCACCCTCTACCAAGTTCTATTGGATCATACCTCTCTAAACTCACTTAACAGCCTGATGGAATGGAAATCTTTTGTTCCCATTTTGCAGATAAGTGAGGAAGAAAGTATGGCACAGCTGAGCCACAGCTAGGCAGATGGAAAGCAGCAGGGCTAGGATTCACGGCGGCAGCCTGGACCCAGAGCCCACCCAGTCACCGGCGCTTGCAGACGAGTCACCTGGAATGTGCCAGTCCCCTGCCCCAGGTCCACGGGCATACAGAGCACGGGCCTCCATAAAGTCCTGCCAGCAGATGCTTTAAGATGTAACTGGAGCCCACGGCTAGGTGGCTTCCTGCTAAAATACAGACCTGTGTTAGCACAGTTTCTTTTTCCTCAATAAAGAGGGGAAGAAGGAAGAGGCCTCGGAGAACACGTGCTTGCCTGGTCTGCATAAAGCTCACTGAAGCTGGCGGGCCTGGGTTCCTGCAAGCAGTGAGCCTGTCGCAGGGTGTCATGCGGAGACCAGGTAGGCCATGGCAGCACTGGTCCCAGCAAATGCCGGGTACACAGTAGCTATCCCCAGGCCTCAGACTGCAGTAGCCACCCCAGGCACAGCTAGAGGAAGCTACCATAAGACTTTCTGGTCCCAAACCCCATGCATTCGGGACTGTGGGACGACCCAAGGCAGAGAAGGCGCCATCCTCGGAAACCAACTTGCATTTCACCCAAGCACTTAAAGATTATATACCTGAAACAAATGTTCCTTCTCACTGGGCCTCAATTCTGTAAGACGAAGGGCAGGATCATCTGTGAGCTGGCACATAGACCCGTAGTCAGTAGTAGCCATCTTCACTATTTTTGTGAATGACTTTCCTCTCTTCATGATTAAAAAATGCCTTTGAGTATTTCCTTGCACAGATCTCAGGCTGACCCAGTGGGGTGTTCCCAGTGGAGTGTTGAGACAGACCTGAGGGGATGGCATAGATCATGAGCCAGCATTACCCCTGGAAGCCCACTTTAATTTAGGCGTCACACCCAAGAAAAGCTGGTGGCACCAGCTGAACGTATCAAGGCACGCGTGCAGCAGCTGTCCCCCAGGTAGCCACTCTCATAGTCCCCTCACCAGCAGGAACAGCACGAGAGGTAGCCCTATCCAGCCCACTCTGCAGATGGAGGGAACCCAAACCCCAAAGCCCCTGACCGGCCAGTACACTGGGCCGGTGTTGTATCAGCCACAAGAAACTGGAACCCCCGCCTAAGACTTAAGACTTCCACTGGGAAATCTGGACACTCTAAAATTGCGAGTCCCCCAAAATGGGGATACATTGGGTTCTTATTATTAAAAGAAACTAAAAGTGGGCCCTGAAAGAAAGTGTGTCATGAACCCAGGATTATAATTAATCCCATTGTGGCAATAGGTCAAGCAGGAGGAAAACAAAAGCCTGGCAGTTTTACCAGTGGAAGAAGTGACAGCGCACAGAGTGGAACCACTGGCCTTTAACAGCAATACAGAGGGTCGCACCACCCTGAAAAACCCTAGTGAATTTAAGACATTGCCCCAACAGCTTCGAGACCCTTCCATACTGCTAGATAATCCTATTTTACTTCACTTGTTTTCTCCTGTTCCTACTGGCCCATTACTCGTGGCTCCTTTATCTGACATGGTAAACGAGAGGAGCCCATGCACACGGGCACCATTCTCGAGCTCACCAGCCCATCAAGCACCCCAGATGAACCTGCTGGCTTTGGACGACAGACCTTCAGAACAGATCAGTTCTTAATGGGTCTGTGTCGGAGGAGTGTCCCCTCCCCCTCTCCACAACTTGAGGCTCCCGTTCAAAGAACTGGAACACAGCATTCCGGGAATTCTCTTGTTCCCTGACATAATAAAGAATCACTGTGAGAGGAAAGAACTTTCTGGGAGTCAGCCTGAAATGTCATCAGTAAAACTGTTTCGTTTATGCTACACAGCCCAGGACACTCACCGAAAGGAGACTTTTAAAGGGGCAAGCGGCCTGTGCAGGCTCTGTCAGTTGTTGGATGGAAGGCTGATGGGTCGTGCTCCCTGAGGCAGACATGCCGAGGCCCTGAGACACAGAGGTCTAGGTCAAAGCCCTCGTCAGTAGTAAGTTTCTGGCTCCTGAGTGCTGGTATTGTGGATACGTCATTCGTAGAAGTAAGTGCCCAACAGAAAACAAACATTTTATTAGTGAAAATCAGGTTAGGTAATTACTAAAATTAAATGCCTGGCCGTGGCAACTTTTGTCTCTGAATTGACTGTTGTCGGACTAAGTGAATAATGTCAAATATTTCTGATTCTGTTCCTGTTTAAGTTCTTGTGAGATGAGATATTCAAGGTGGCCTGTTTTGTAGAAGGACGCATCAGAGGCAGCACCTGGTGACTGCCTGACCGTGTAGTCACGTGACAGTGCTGTACAGGGTGACCTACTGGCCACAGGCCCTGCCTACTGTACCCTAGTATGAAGGTTTTGGGTAAATGTCTTCTATTCAAGGGAACAAAACAGTAAATTATTTCCCTTTTTTGTAAGTAATGAGAGCATAGTATGGCTATATAGAGTTTCAGTCAATAAGACACTTTTTCCTTAAAACCTCTGTGCCGCAAAGCAGGACAGAAGTCCTGTCCATTCATTAACTTGAAATGGCTCCTCTGCTTGGCAGACCATGTAGAGAGGTATTTTGAAAGGGAGTGGACATTTCTTTGGGGCATAGAAAATACTATTTAGAGTGTGATGTTAAGCACCAGGATTTAAGAAGTGTCTCCTATGTCCTGAGTGTAAAAAGATAGTCCTGTGTTGGGTCACTGCATCTTTTAGTTGTCAGCCAGCAGACAGTGAGGCTCTGTGGTAGTCACAGGCAGATGTGGACATGGGGACACTAGACAGTTGGGCTCTGCCTATCCTCTTTTCCCAAGGAAAATATCACCAGGTAGAATGATCTGTATGTTGTATGAGACTTGGCCCTAAATTGTTGGTCCAGGGTCATGTTAGTAAATGGCATCAGTGTTCCCAGCACTGGCTTATGAAAGAGGGCTCTTTAGGAACCCCCAGAGCCCGGTTGTCCTGCAGCGACCCAGGAAGGGCAGGGGGAGGACAAAGGGAGAGCCAGAAGCCAGCAGAGCCAGCACAGCCCCGTGGGCCCTTTCTTCCCTAGAAGCAACTTCCCTCTAAAACTCACTCTTTGAAATAAAAAGTGTCAACTGCCTCTGTCCTGGCATTCAGACTTGACAGCAGCCCAGTCTGGACAAAAATGGGGTGTTAGCACGTCTCTGGGCATTGGCCTTCTGGCCATCTTAGGTCACCTTGTTTTCCATGAGTCTAGGGCACTTGCAGATGGTGCCGCATGGTTTCAGACCCTGGTAGCTCAGGCATTTGCCCAGCTCAGCCTGCTCATCCCACTTAAGATCCTTTTAGGAAACACCCTTTTAGGTAATGCAGCTTTTTGGGGGAGACATCTTCACGCAAGCCCCTGCCAATGGACAGACCCTGGAGATAGCTTTTAAACAGAAGCCAAGTAGAAGCCTGAAGGATGAGCTAATCAGACTGCAGAGAAACAGTTAGCGAATCCATCACGGCGGCCCCAGTGACTGCGGGTTCCCAGACAGGACAGCTCATGTTTCCAGCTCTAATTGCCAGTCTCTCTAATCGCATCTATTACAACTTGAATGTCAGGCTGTACATTCTTCCAGAAGGAAATGGCTGTCAGCAGCTCACGTTGTTGATGGGCCTGGTGTTTTATGACGGATAATGTCAAGAGAATTATAGGAATGTGCCATGCGTGGGGGCGGGGGTAGGTGCTCAAGTGCTATGTGATCATTTTCTGCCTATCTTGGGGTACTAAGTTGTAGCTTTTGTAAAATCTGTCTTCCTGGCAATTCTTGTTTGTACTGGCACCCTAATCGAGATTGTAGCCACCTGAGCTGGCCCAGAACCATGCCATTAAACGCATGATGTCACATAGCACTTAGCTTTTTTTGAGAGAAATTGCTTTGTAGTAGTTTTCTGATATAAATATATACATTCATCACTGAGCTTTAAGTCATGCCAAGATAGAATTCTTAAGAAGTAAAATCAGTCACCCACAACCCACCATTTAGGGTTTGTGACAATTTGATGTATCCTGTGTCTTCTCTAATAATGTACAAAAATTTGACATTATGTATGCATTGCTTTTTTAAAAAAAAAAAGAAAAGATTTATTTATGCACAGAGAAGTAGGGTACAGGCCAGAGGTGCAGGGGCAGTGAGAGGATTCACCAGAGATAGAGTAGGGAGCAGATCAGGCAGGTCGACGAAGTACACTGCTGAGGGGAGTAGCGGGCAGGTCAGGAGAGGTCTGCCAGGCCGTGTGGATCACATCTGGGGCTGGGGATCGAACTCACATTGAGGGGGCTGTGACTAGCTTGCAGTGCTGAACTTTAATCTATTGAGCCACCAGGGAGGGCCCTGCATTGCGTTTAATATGCTTTTTGACTTAACCCATCATAAAACATTTGTCATCACTACAGATCTACACTGGTTGATGACCGCAGTGCCTACGTGCCAGGCACATCATTTTCAGGCAGACTCAGGCTTTCGGAAAAATACTTTTTTTGGTTGTTTCTACCAGATTTTTCCTCCCTTGGCTGTTAGGGACTGTTAGGAACAGGACTGTGCATTCACACTCTCACATTGGAGGAGTCCAAATTTAGCACTGCTTCCATGCTACGGTGACACACCAGACCCTGCCTGGTGCTCCCCAGCCATGTGGCGCTGCCTCCAGTCACCTCCAGACCTGCTCCTCCACAGAGTGGGGGCTCAGGCAGCTGCTGTTCAGAGTGGCCTGGCCAGAACGGGAGCCCAGGATTCCACCTGAGCGCCTAACCTCACCTGTCACATCCACTGTTAGAAACCACATTCTCTAGGGATGATTAACGCTTAATGCGTGGGGTTTTTGTCACTTTTACACTCAGCATTTCCCTACCTAACTGTGCACACATTCTTCTACACAGGAGCAGCAGAGCACACAGGGGCCCACAGGGACCAGCGTCTTCCTGGGGGCCCTGGCGTAAGATGCTGCAGTGTTGGACTGGGGGAACATCATAAGCCAGAGGAAAAGTGGACAGGACAGCCTCCTCAGGGGCTGCTGGGGTCGAAGAGGGCTTCTCACTTGCCAGGCAGCTAAGTTGCTTCTCCTAAAAGCAGGTATTAAAATTGCGAGTCAATGGCCTAATTTGCCTCAGACCTTTTTTTTAGCTCCTGGTAGAGTACTATAGATTGTTTCCAAGTAAGAAATAGGTTTTACTGTCCCAAGGGTGCCCTGCACTGCCTGCCTGTCTTTATTTGCTTTGCTGGATGGCTCCACTCTCGCTCCACTCCAGGGAAAACAGCAGATAACAGTCAGCAGAAGATTCTGCTCTTGGCTTTCATGTTGCTCTTTGGAAGTGACTGGAATTTCTCTATGGCTCCCTTCCACACTTAGCTGGTGTTTAGGAGATGCCCTGGCCACTGCAGGGGAGAGGAAAAGAACAACTTGAAGGCATATTTACATAACTGGAGACCAAGGTCAAGGTCAAAATCACATTTCCAATTTTCCTCAAGTCTTCCACGTGCCAGAGCCGCAGGTGACTCATCTGGCGCTCAAAACGATGGTCCAGGTGACCAGAGCAGGCTCAGGCGAAGCAGCGGTCAGCACCTTAGAGATTTGTCCATTCTGGTCTTTTCTTATCCCACAGTGTACACATATCTCCTATCGGCTTCATTCTCTCCATCTTGAAACAAAAAATTGTCAGAACAGCTGGTTTTGAAGGTGTCTCTCACCTGTGTATTTTCCAAGTTCATGAAAGTAGAGGAAGCCACTTCCCTGCTGGGGCTGACCACCAGACTCACTGGCTGCGGCCCTTTCTCCACAGCAGTGCTTGGGCAGCAGGCCCAGAGCCACGTGGGGATTCCCCAGGAGCCTCAGGCCATGCACACCAGGCGCTGGACACTGCAGAGCCTGGGGCTCCTGGTGGGGCCAGCCAAGGGCTCCTGGCACGAGGAACCAGATGTGACCGGGTTGTGACTTGTTCATGACCAGCATCTAAAGTAGCTCAGTATAACTAACTCACACTCACCATGTGAGCCCTGGTGTGCTGGTGCTGCTGCCGGTTTTGGGTGTTTTTGTTTTTTTGTTTTTTTTTTTTCCAGATTCTGAAATCTCCACAGGCTTTGTGTGGAGCCAAAAGATAAGTCTGCTTTTGATTGCCCAGAACAAAGCCATTTCCATTTTTAAGTAGTGAGACCCTTGCCTGTCAAACACGCACCCTTTCTTTTAGTCTGAGAACGCAGCCCAGGGGCACTTTGAGCTCTTGCTCCTGGCTGGGTGTCACGGGAGCAGCGATGGGGTAAGGTCACATTCCCATGGGGCAGCTGCTTCGTGGTGAGCATGGAGCCAGTGCTCTCTCCTTGCCGACCTGCTCAGCCCGGGCCGGAGCTGCAGGGAACTTCCCCAAGCCCGGGCCCAGGTCGCGAGCTCAGATATGAAGAGAGAAAGGGCAGGGTGGGCAGCCCAGAGCGTGGCTGACAGACTGCTGTGTGGGGGCCAGGAGGCCAGTGTGGTGTGGGGACACAGATCGCCTCACACTGGCCTTTCCCCTCCAGCCTCCTGTAGCTGCTCTCTCTAGCTCACCTGTGCACCTTCTCCCCACGACTGCCTGTCCATGGGGGGGCTGCTGCAAAGGTGCATTTATATTTCTGCAGGTACCATGGTGCATTGATGAGCTACAGATTAAGTGTATGAATCAAAGTCACTGACTCACCAAGGCAGTTAGCATGTGAATATTTATCTAAATCATATTTAAATTTGTCACATAAAATTTAAGGCCACAGGACAATTGGAATGGGGGCAGCCAAGGCCCCCTCTTTACTCCCCACAAGCCCCTGTGGAGGATACAGGAGCTTGTATTATTTCTGTACCTGGGCCTCAATTTGTGTGACTTTGCAGGCCACATGGTTTTTGAAGTTTTGGCAGATGCTGTTTTCTCCGGCGAGGGCTGATGCCCTCCACATAGGACCAAGGGCAGCGGGACCTGGTTAACACAAACTGAGTGCAGGCCCACTAGACCCAGGCTCCGTGTAAGGTTCATGCAAGACTGCAGCTGGGGGGAAGTGGACTTTGGCTCAGAAGAGCAGAAGCCCCACTCACAGGAAGAGCAGGTGTAATGAAGACCTGGGGAGAGTGTTTTGAGAAGCCCCCCCAGACTCCCCTCCTGCCAGAGGATACCCAGTTTGTCAGCGGGGTGGGGAGGGCTGGAAGAAAGCAGTGCAGGCAGGAGAAAGAACACCCTTTTTGGGTTCAGGACCTGAGGGTTGGTTTTGGTTTTGTTCATTTGCTTGCTGCTTTAGATCCCACAGATGAGTGAAATCACACTGCGTTTGTCTTTGACCTAATCTACTTCACTTAGTATAACCCCCTCTAGTTCCACCCATGTTGTCACAGATGGCAAGATGTTACCTTTTTATGGCTGTATAGTAGTCCATTGTGTGTACATACATCTTAATCCACTTGGCACTTGGCTTGTTTTCTCATTGTAAATAGTGCTTTAGTGAGCACAGGCTTACTGAGACCCTCTCCAACTAACATTTTCATATTCTTCAGTCAGATACTGAGAAGTGGGATGACTGGATCATATAAGTTTCATTTTTAATTTTTAAGGAACCTCCATAGTCATCCAAAGAGGCTACACTGACATGGCTTCCCACCCTGCCAATGCAAAAGGTCTCCTTTCCTCCACATCCTCACACACACTTCCTGTTGACTTTTTGATAACAGCCCTTCTGGCTGGCTGTGTGCCAGCCCATTCACTCTGGCTGCTGTGGAGAACAGAACCAAGGGGGTAAGGGGGACAGAGGGCGGCTTGCAGACTTTGGCTGGCCCCATGGGCCCCTGTGACTGTTCTTGGGTGGGTGTGGGACTCCTCTCAGCTGTGTGACATGGCCTGTCATTTTGGTCTGTCTGTCGATGTCCAGCGAAGTCAAGTGCCCTGGTCATGAGGTTCCCAGTATGTGTAGAGTCAGGCCTCTTGCGGCCCCCCCCCCCCCCCACAGCCTGGGAAGCCCACGGGCAGGCCACGTTCTCTCCCCCGCCAGCCCCCCTGCTGACCCTCCAGTCAGAGTGTGTGACCCAGACCTCTTCCTGCAGGTCACCTGGATGTCAGCATGGCGACCACAAACCTGGAGAACCAGCTGCACAGTGCGCAGAAGAACCTCCTGTTCCTTCAGCGGGAGCATGCCAGCACCCTCAAGGGGCTGCATGCCGAGATCCGGCGGCTGCAGCAACACTGCACAGGTAGTGTGGGGCTCTCAGGCAAGGGGCCGGGGGACTGGCTTGGATGCCCAGTGGCTGCTCCCTGGCCGTGCAAGGCCTCTTCTGGGCGTTGCTCAGCTGTCTTCGCCGATGCTCTGTGTGTAAGGTGGGCACCAAGCAGACGCATGTCTGGGCACTGCGGGCCTTCAGGGGCACAGCACTGTGGGTCCCATTTACAAGGCATTGGGGGGCCACATTATGGCCTGCAGGGCAGGGAGAGCAGCTATGGGTTGTTGCAGTCTGTTCCTGGGGAGAGGGGAGGCCACAGGTGCTGCCCAGCTGGCTCCATCTCGGCGGGACCTGGGCCACGCCTGGGCCTTAGGCCTTTGTACCTCTGCAGCTAGTGGGGTTCAGGCAGAGACCATGCCCACATGGAATTAATGTATGGCTTCCTTTCTAGATTTAACATATGAACTGATGCTCAAAAGTGCAGACCAGACAGGTAAGAAGACTTCTCCCAAACTTCGTGGGGCTGGTGCCTAGCTGTGGCTCTGGGGCCTTCCCTGTGGGACAGAGCGCCCGCACATGCCCCGAGGAAGCCGAGGGGGCTTCTTCTGATTGACACATATATTTGGGATGGCTGTCACGTGGTTTTCGGGATGTTCTGGCTTTTCTACAATGAGCATGTTCCTCCTGTAATCAAGACTCCAGCCAGAAAGGAGAGACCACAGGGCTTGCCCACTCCCACCCCTCCCGCTTCGCGGGGGCCCCTGGGAGCAGACACCCTTCTCTAGCACATAGCCCCTGCCAGGCCTCTCCTGACCAGAGCCCCCACAGGCTTGGGGGGAGCCCTCAGGACAGTTTGCCTAATGGCAGCAGGGACAGCGGCAAGAGTCACGGGCTTTGTGCCCATTGCTAAGAGCTTGCTCCCCAGAAGAGGGTGGGTAATGGAAAGCTCAGGTCCATGTTTGAGTCAAGACGCCCTTCTCTCACAGGCGCATGGTGGCAGCTGTCACGAGGGTGACAGTCCTTACAGGGACAGGCTGCCCACAGCCCCTGCACACATGTCCCCAGGCCTGAGGGCTCGTTCAGTCCTCAGTCACTTCACCCCAGCGCCCCTCAGCAGCAGCATGCGCAAGGTGGGGCGGGAAGGAGTCACGCTGTGGAGCAAGGACACCAGTGCCTCCTCCTCAGTCCGGCCAGCAGCTGGGCCCCTGGGACAAGGGTGAACAGGGCATCCCCTCCAGTCAGCAACCCTCCCCCCACCCCAAGGATGTGACATGCCTGGACTTGGTCAAGTTGGGGAAGTGAAGAAGAGGGGCACAGCCAGCCAGGCTTGAGGGCCATGTCTGGGGCCATCACCCCAGGGCTGACTCTCGGAGCCAGGCAGGTTCCAGACCAGCAGGCAGAACCCAGAGAGACATGGGCAGATCCCCGACTTCTGAGAGGTGCAGGGAACTGAGCCAGGCCCTCATGTGGGGCTGGGCCTTATGTCACTGGGGGGTGGTGGGGGAGCAGCATCCACCTTGTTGGGGGCGATGTGGAACAGGGCAGCAGACTGGCCAAGTGGGGAGGTTGGGGGCTGAGGGCAAGGGGTGCGTCACTCTGAGTGAGATGAGACTGTCGGGGCTGGTGCTTCCGTTGCCAGGAGTCTGTTGCCCGTGTGCCCTCCCACAATGGGCTACGTGGCTGGACGCCAGCCCTGCCACAGTCCAGCCCCAGGTGTCTGAGGAGGCTGAACAACCACAGGTTGCCTGTTTGAGCTTCAGCACTTTTTAAATCCAGAGACATTCTTTTTTTGCCATAAGCAGAGAACTAAGAGCCGCAAGGGGCCTGGCAGACCCACCATTGGCTCTCCTTTGCTGAGGTGAGAGGACCCCCTCAGCACCCCTCTTCCGGTAGCTCGCCTCACACAGGATATGAGGCCAACCACGCAAGACCCCGGCAGGTCTCCTGCCCCCTCAGTGGGTGCTTAGCCCACTCCCTCTGCTTGTCTCGTAGGAGACGGGTCTTCTAGAAGCAGCGAACTAAAGAAAAGATGCGAAGACCTGGAAGCTCAACTAAAATCCAAAGAGACTGAAAACAGCGAGCTGCTGAAGGAGCTGGAGCAGAAGAACGCCATGATCGCCGTCCTGGAGAACACCGTCAAGGAGCGGGAGAAGAAGTACCTGGAGGAGCTCAAGGTGAAGAGCCACAAGCTGAACATGCTGTCCAGCGAGCTGGAGCAGCGGGCCAGCACCATCGCCTACCTGACCTCGCAGCTGCACGCTACCAAGAAGAAGCTCATGAGCGCCAGCGGCACCTCCGACAGCAGCCCATCCGGCAGCCCCGTGCTGGCCAGCTACAAGCCAGCGCCCCCCAAGGACAAGCTGCCCGAAACACCCCGCCGCCGCATGAAAAAGAGCCTCTCGGCGCCCCTGCACCCAGAATTTGAAGAGGTCTACCGATTTGGGGCTGAGAGCCGGAAACTCCTCCTGCGGGAACCAGTGGAGGCCATGCCCGACCCCACCCCGTTCTTGCTGGCCAGGGAGTCCGCCGAAGTGCACCTCATCAAGGAGCGGCCTCTGGTCATCCCCCCCATCGCCTCGGACCGCGGCACCAGCGAGCAGCCCAGCCCGGCCCGGGAGAAGCCGCTACACAAGGCCCACGTGGGGGTGGCCCACCGCATCCACCACGCAGCCCCGGCCCCGCCTGAGGTGGAGACGCTGGCAGTGGACCAGGTGAATGGAGGCAAGGTGGCGAGGAAGCACTCAGGGACGGACAGAACTGTGTGACGCCCGCCGCGCCGCTGTCCGCGCACTGTGACCACTCCCAAGAACTCACCCGCGCCACATTTTCTTTTAACGCTCCCGTGCATGCCAAAGTTTGTTTCAGACCCGTCCAAAGATGACTCTCCTCTTGCGCCCACACCGACACCGCCACTCGACCCCCCAGAGTCCGCATTCACTCATCGCTGTGGCCAAACACCGCGTGCCGACGGCTGCTTCGCCCATGTAACTCAGCGCCCGCTTGCGGAAGGCCCGGGCCGCAGGCCACGTCTCTGCCCCGGCTCCCGACAGCCCGTCACACCCAGGCGTCGAGCCCAGCAACATGTACCGTACCGACCTTGACCTGACCCCGGGTGTCCGGGAGCCCGCCCCGCCCGCCCCTCCCCAGGGCGGCACGGCTCGCCGAGCAGCTGTACGCGCGTGTCACGGGAACTAATAAGATGACGTGCTCCTCATACCACCACCTGAATGTGTGTTCATAGTTGCTGTGTTTTTTTTGTTAGTTTTATCCAAAATGTTCAAGATCCCAACAAACTTTATTTTCTAAACCTACCTTCTTTCTGTTTTGTGTCTTTTATTGAACCTTCTGGAGGGAGGGCCCAGGAGGAGAGAAATAGCAGCACCCACACCCCAGTAACTACTATGCTGTTATCCAGATGCACGCTCCCCAGGGGCGCGTCCCTTGGGGTTCACACCCAGAAAGAGGAGTCCTGTTTTCTACCACCGCCCAGAGCTGTCCCTCAGAATGTTCTTCCCTTCTGAGAGCCTGGCAAAAGATACTTTTATCTGTGGCCATCCCCACCCTTGTGACCTGCTGATGTTCAACCCTGTCCTCTGCCTTGCTTCCAGCTGGCCTGGCCACACTTCAGGCTGGCCCCCGGGACTCCAGGCTGGAACTTAATGCTCTAGCTCGGCCCCAGCGCTTTAGGCTAGCCCCCAACCCCACCCCCAGGACTCCAGGCTAGACCCCAGGACTCCAGGCTAGGACCGAGGCTGGACACCAGGGCTCCAGGCTCCCCCCGGGCTCCAGGCTAGGCCCGTGGTTTGCAGAAGAAAAGAGCACCTGGATGCTGCTGTGGTCCTGCAGGTTCTAAGTAAACCAGCAGGAATTAAACTCCAGGCTCTATAGCCTCAGCCACACACTGACCAGAGTCAAAGGAGCTGAGCCAGAGTGTTCTGGAATGGAGAGGAGTGGCCATGTGTGACTGCCTGGCACCATCAACCCAAGGCACAGGCTTCATCTGCCCCCACTGCCTCAGCTCCCCCCAAACCCCCAGAAGGAGCTGCTAAAAAAGCTGGGCGGTCCACAGCGCCCTCTGCAGGCTGATGTCGGAACGCCCTCTGTGCCCAGGGAAGGCCAGGCAGTCTGCTTGATCAGGCATTTTCCCTAGAGAACAAAAAGAAAACTCAACACGTCTTAAAATGCTCTCTAGGATTTACTTTGTAAATATACAGAATTCTATAAAAAATGTTTTATTTTTTTCAATCCAGTTAATTTCTCTTGAAAGGTATTAAAATGGCTGATTACCCAAACATGGGTGTCGGCCCTGTTCTAAGGATGCAGGAACAGCATTGGGGGTACACGAGGTTAATCAGAATTCAGGGTGAGACACACCCCTTGCAGCACCCAGTGAGAAATGTGCTTTGTGGTGAAGAGATCAGCTTCAAACACCAGGCCAACCCCCATGGCGTTCCTCCTGGTGGAGGTGGTGTAGACAGGCGTCCGCAGCGTGTTCTGCAGAGGAGGGGTATGTGAGGAGCCTCACAGGTGCTCGGCTGTGGGTCCTCCCTCCAGGCGTGGCCTGGGTGAGACACTCACAGCAGGGCCAGGCCAGGCCAAGCAGGAAGCTCCCGCCATCCATACCACATCTAACCACTCTGTGACTCAAGGACAAACACAGAGTTTCATAAGATGCAAGTTAGTCTGGATCGAGGCTTCCAGACATGCATCTGAGCTGCTGCCAGGTCCCCACAGATTCGCAGGCGCCCGTGTCTCCCACCAGCCCTGCTGTCCCTTGGGGACGCCCCTACCCACCCGGGAAGGGCTAAGGGCTAGTGTGTGACTGGTGTGGAGAGGGCAGTGCTAGGCGTGGGGCCCTACCTGCAGCTTGAGGCGATGGGCCTCGATGGGGATGATCTTCAGGATGGGCAAGTCCACCACCAGCACCTTGGGCTTGCTCTTGACCAGACAACCCCTCTCGAGGTCCCAGTCTGCACCCTCCAGATACAGCCCCGAGACGAAGCATCCTGGGGGCGGGGCAGGAGAGACTAGCCCAGGCTCCTCGGGGCGGCACCCAAAGCTGTGCCATCACCACCTTGACAGGTGCGCAAGGAGGAGCTCCGGCCTTTATCCAAAGATCCCGAGCCCTCTCCTGGCCACACGGATGGACAAGGGTGCTCACCTCCTCCCTCCCCTGACTCCCCACAGATGGGCATCAGGACAACAGAGTAGACCACCTTGGGCACCTGGGGCCATTAAAAGGAGAACATCACCTGGGCCCTCCCTGGTGGCACAGCGGTTGAAACACAGCACTGAGAAGCTAAAGCCACTTCAGCGTGAGCCCTGGAGGTGACCCCCATGGCACGGCAGACCTCTCCTGACCCACTTGCTGCTCCCCTCAGCAGTGTAATTCGCCAGTCTGCCTGTTCTGCTCCCCACTCTATCTCTGATGAATCCTCTCATCGCCCCTGCACCTCTGGCCTGTACCCCAGCTCTGTATGTGCAAATAAATAAATCTTTAAAAAAGCAGAACACCAGAGCCTGAGGTTACCCTACATCCTCCATCCCACCAAAATACCCCCAACCAGCATGACTGGGAAGCTGGAAGTTGAAGCTCATCTGGAAAGTGGCCTCAGGGAAGGAGGGCACAGTGCACAGGGGAACAGGAAGGCAAAGGGCGGGGCCCAGGGGTGGTGGCAGCCCCACCCCCAGTGCCACCCACTGGCCATCCACTCTGAGGGCCGCACCCCCTCGGACCATTCCCCGGCCCAGTCCCAGGGCCGCTGGCCTGCAGTTCACTGTCCAGTTACAACATGCACAGCCAGTTACTGAGACCTGAGGGCCTTGAAGTCCGAGCACCATAGTGGTTGCGCTGACCCCATCCCACGCGCTCTGGCTCCATGCCCTGATCTCCCCGAGTTTCCAGGGAACCCCTCCAGTGACTCAGTTCCTTGTAAGAGCTAAGTAATTCTCTCTTGGAAGCCCATTTCCTGCCACCCAGCCAGTTAGAGGGGCATCCACCCAGGTGTCCAGGGGAGAAGCTGAAAGAGAACATTCTCAAGACACTAAGACATGGGCCAGGCCCAGTGCCCGCATCTATCTTGCTCTCCAGTACAGTCTGACTGACCCACTCGATACCTTAGAGTGAGTACAGCTCTGGAGGGAGGCCCTGAAGGAGGCGCTGGGACCCCACAGAGAATACCTTGTCCAGCTCGCTCGTTCACTTCATCTGCATCCTGGAACTTGGTGACTTGTGTGAACAGGGTGGAGTGGTCCAGTGGCCAGCTGTTCTTCCGGCAGGTGGCCTGCACCAGGGCCGTGAGGTAGGACTCCGGGATGTGCAGGCCCGACAGCCACATCACGCTGGGCTCGCTGTCGTTGACCTGGAGAAGTGGACCCACACCAGGGTCAGAGCAGACCCAAGCTGAGCTCACAGCCAGATGTAGCCCAGCGTGGTGGCCCAGAGACATGGAGGGGACAAGTGAAAGCATGGCAGGAACAAACAGCTGGGCCACTGCAGGGTAAACGAACTGGTCAGGCTTTTTGCACCACTGGCCTCTGGCCACCAGACCTGTGGCATTGAGCGTGCTGAAGCAGCAGGTGCTCAGAGCTGGGCGAGGGCACTCCGGCCTGACTGTAGACACCTAGAGCGTGTGTGGGTGTGTGCATGTGCTCACCTGGGCCTGGGGGCCAGGGATGTAAGGTCGGCTACAGAGGACAGGAGACTGCAAGAGGCAAGACCACGAGAGAATGCCAGAGAGCACAGAGAAAGAGTGTAGGTTTGGGGGGTCTGGGAGACTCCGTTGCCTGCCTGCCCCCCAGCCCTGACACCTAGCCTGTGCCTGCCTCCTTGCATGCCAGGCTCCTTGGGTGCCAGCCTCCCTGCTGTGCACCTGGTTCCCTGCAAGCATTAAAGCCTCTAAAAGCCACTGAGGACTCCTGGACTCTCTCCTCCATCTGCCTGAATCTAGAGTGAGCTGCCCTAGTGCTCTCTGGCACTGAAGCCGTCCAATTCCCGTGGCATAACAAGTGTGGCTATAAAGGTGAAGCCACCAGAATACCACATCAAACCTCCAGGGAGCATCTCCCAGTCTCGGCGTGGGGAGCACCAAGCCTAAAAGTCATAAAACACAAGCCGCAGGGAAGTGACATGAAAACAGAGACCCTGGGCTGTAGGAGAAGGTACCTGACGCCAAAGTGAACTGAGAAGTGCCTGTCACAGAGCCCGGGTTCCCCCACAGTCACAGGGTGGGTTCCCATGGATCCGATTTCTGGCTTTTGTGTTTTAGAATATCCAAGTAGTTAGGTTTATTATAAAAAAAAAAAAGGGAAGGCCACCGCGCAGACACAGCGGCAGGAAAGCTGCAGCTGAACGGGCCAGGTTTGCCTAAGGAAGGTTTGCCACTGCTGTTGTGCCAAGGGCAGGTGGGTGAAGAGACACCGCACAGGCCCATGTGGGCAGAGGTCTGCCAAGGATCAGTTTTGAAAGATGGAGAACTCGATAAAGACAAAGCACGATGCGGGTAGTTCCCATAGGAAGAAGCAAGCAGTGTCTGCAAGGGTGTGAAATCTGCTCAGCCTCACCCCCCTAGGAGGGAAACACCCACCAGCGCCAGACCCCGAGAGCCCCTCCCCAGCGGCAACACCCGCGCTGGGGCCCGGCTCTCCGCCCACGTCTCAGCCCCGCGTTTGTCTTGTCGGCGAGCCAGAGGAGGCCCCGTCCGGGAAGGGGGCAGCTGTCTGCGAAGTGACCCCCTAGAGAGAAGGGAGGTGGGGGCGCCCGCTGGACTTCAGCCAAGACAGACTTGCCGGTGATGGGTGTGCCCCTTCGAGGTCACGCTCCGGGTACTCGGAAGAAAATCCAGAGAGGAAGCAAGACACGAGCTGCCGGAGGAGCGGAGCGCTCTGGCCTGGCCAGCAGCCCCCAGCGGTCACGGCGGGGTGGCCTGTCACTCACCCAGGACATGTACTGGCTGAACCGCCGCTGGAAGTAGAGCATCCAGTTTCCAAGGGACTTCAAGGTATCAGGGGCGAGCTTCCTCCAGATGTTCGGGATTTGGCCGATAAAGAGAGACCTTGCAACGTCATCCAGCTCGCTGCTCATGCCCACTTCTCCGGCCAAGGCCTATGCATGGAGTCAGGGCCGTTGGGTAAGGACAGGAGGCGCCAGCTGGGGTGCCTGGGGAGGTGGGGAGGGGAAGGGGTGCAGAGGGCGGGGATGGGGGTGCAGCCCACCCTCTGCAGCTCCGCCAGCGACCGGGACATGCGCAGCACCAGCCTGTTGAAGCGTTCCAGCTCCTGCAGCAGCACCACCGACGTGGGGGACACATCCACCCCCAGGAGCTTCCTGACCTGATCCAAGTCGAACACCTTGGGCATCTTGTTCTCTATGTCCTTGGCCACCTGGCCAATGTAGTCATCGCGGCTGATGCCGCTGCTGCTCTCCCCTAAAACCAGGGCCCTTTTCAGAGGAAGCCAGATGGGGGTCTGTGTGCAGGGTTGGGGTAGGAGGGGGGCGCGGTTGCCAGAGGCGGCTGGGCGGTGTTCCTGGGGCGCCGTCCAGCCCGGACCAAGCCGGCCCCAGGACTCACCTGTCTGAGGCTGCAGCTCCAGCAGGTGCGCCCACATGTCCCGAGCCGCCTGCGTGTAGTAGCCGATCTCGGCATTGGAGTGCAGCCCAAACACCTCGGGTGTGTTGGCCAGCGGCAGCGCCTCGATGGCTTCTGTGATGGGAGAGCAGGGAACTGCAGTGTCTCTGAGTGTCTGAGGGGTCTGGAAACCCCAGACTCGTGAAGCTAATTCCCACTGCCAAGCCTGATGATTTTGATTAGCCTCCCTCTCCCACACTTCACTCAGCCATGTGCCCCCTTTATGAAACTGTCTCCATGGGCATCAGGGGCCTTTCTGCCCTCCTGGCAGAGCTGGGGATTGGCCAGCAGCTCAGGACAGGTAGCCTGAGCCACACCTCAGAAAGAGTGCCTCGGTCCCCCAAAGGTGTCATAAGCCCTGGGCCTGGCAACCAAGAAGTCCCCCCCCCCCAGGCAACAAGAGTGAGAAGCTGGGGTGCTCTGAGAAAAAGCCTTGAGCACTATTGGATGTCTGAGGGTCTCACCCACAAATTTCTCCTTCAGGTCCCCCACGGGGATCTTATAGTCCACCTCCTTGTTCTGGAAGAAGTGGAAGGGCTGGAAAGTGTCGAAGATGAAATCCCCCAGGTATTCGTCCATGTATACAGTCAGGATGCGCCGGTCGAAGCTGTCGATGGCCCGTCCTCCATACATGACCTGCGGTCGCCTCGAGTGAGAGCCACCCCGGAGCCCAGAGCCCAGAGCCCACGCCCTCTGTCGCCCTTATAGCCACTGGCCCCGCAGCTGCAGGGAACCAGCGCTGAACCCAGAGCCTGGCGGGAGAGCCGGGAGCAGCTGCTGTGCGCTCAGCCCTAAGCAGGAACGATGTTGCAAGCGGTGACCACTGTCCTTGGACTCAGGGGTGTCCCTGGGGGCGCCACGAGCTGGCGGAGAGGGAGCCTCCCAGAGCCAGTCTCCAGCATGTGCTGCTACACACACTGGCCTGACCGAGCCCTGTGGCCACCTGCCCTAGCCTGCTGGCCTGTCCTGCCCACCCGAGAGCACGTGGGTCCGGGGGCGCGACTCCAGCACCTGCAGGCAAATGGCCTCTCACAGGAACACCACCTGGCAGAGGCGCAGGAGGACTTTGCAGAGACGGGAGAGGGGCTCCCAACAGGAATGTGAAGGTGAAGGGCACCAGGCCACAGCCCAGCTCCAGCTTCTGGGGACAGCTGGCAGAAGGACCCCCAGACCCTACCTCTCCAATGAGGTACTTGAGGCTGCCCCATGGGATCCTGGGGTCGTGCTGCTGGAAGGCTTTTGTCAAGTACGTGTTCAGAATCTCCATGCAGACCTTGAGAGGAAGGGCAGGCACGGTTAATACTCAACCCGGCAGAGTCGTTCCTCTCCTGACCCATCTCCAGAATGTGGACAGAACTGCTGCCATGAACTGGGGAGGAAGGGGGGTCGGGGGCCGGGCCAGCCTGTGTGGGAGCGGCTTCCCCAGGAGCCGCCACGTCTTCACCTGGAAGTCAGACTCATTGAAGTCGTAGTACACGTTCCAGCCGATCTTCCCGAACTTTCTTCTCTCCAGCACCACAGCATGGAAGAATGCCAGCACGTACACCAGGGACTTGAAGGCTGGGTGGGGGCACTGGCTCAGCATTTCCTCAGAGATCTTGAAGTACGTCGCCCTCATGTTGAGCTTCAGCCCATTGGGCGGCTCCGTGACAACCTGTCCAGGGAGAAGACAACCATGGGGGGCCGCAGGCCCTGCCAGACGTTTCCCTCATCTTCATGCAGCCACTCCTGCTCCTTGGAGCCCAGGGGAAGGGGGTAGGAGCCAGCTGCTGTCCCGGGCCTGAGCTTGCTCATCAGTGATAGTGAGTTTCCTGAACCTTGGGGTCTTCGGAGATGAAGCAATGGCCATGTTTTCTCTCCACCTGCCCCAGGCATGGAGAGAGATAAAACCTTTCCCCGAAAGCCTCCGGAGAATACATTCGGGAGCATGAAGCTAAGGTGAGCTCCCACACACACGTCCCACTGCTCTGCAGACACGTGTGATTCACCATGTGCGGAGAGGCCTGCGTGTGGTTTCCTTTGGCTACACACAGAGCCTGGCTACAAAGGTGTGGAAGTCAGAGGCCCCCCCACTCTGCCTAGCACCCACCCTGACACAAGCAGGAGAAGTGGCGCTGAGGGCGGGTGGCCCTGAGGTCCTGGCTACCCTTGTGGTGAGATTCTATGTGAGGTGGTGAGCAAAGGCTGGGGAGCCCAGTGCGCGGGTGCTGGGCCAGACCTTCAAGGATTTCTGCAGGATTCCAATGGGGAAGCCCTTGGTGGGGTCGGTGGTAAGCCACAGGCGGAAGTCGGGGTGGGGCTTGGTGATGCGCTCCAGGGACTTCTCCAGGTCCTTGAGCCACCGGACCAGGAGGTGGCAGTTCTGCAGCATCAACCACTGGCCGCGAGCCACCGCCGTCTCCAGCAGCTGCAGGGCCAGCTGCACCAAGGGGACAGAAGGGGACAGTCGGTCCCTGAGCTGCCAGCCCCTCCCCTAGGGGCCCCCAGGGCCTCTCCATAGGAATGGTGGTTCCTGCCAGGGGAGCCAAGGGAGCTGATGATCCAGGAGCCACAGAGAGCACCCTGAAAAAGACCCCCTCAGAGGCCAGCAGGGCCGCCGCTGGGTCCGCTCCTGGGAGGGAAGGCGAGCAGGCAGGTGCACTCAGGCGACACCTTCGCCCACAGCCACACTGCTCCAGGTGCTCTCTGCCAGCTACACCGCACGACCGCTAACCCTGCCAGGGCTGAGGTCCAGCCTGAATGCCAGATGTCCCCCAGATCCTTCCAGGTCAAAGTAAAAAAGCTAAACACTCCTAGAAGCGGGGGATTGGAAAACATACAATGCCCGTGTGAAGAGTTCCTTTCCGTTTTGTGGCCCAAGAGCGTGCGCTTCCCCCACTGCTGGTGCCCTTGGCTTTTTTTTTTTGCTGCCTGGGCTCTGCCTGCTGTCTGGATGGCTCACGGCTGAACCAGGACCACAGCTGGGTCCCTTTGGTCCTAGGACAAGTGCACGAGACCCGCATGGGAGCAGCCCGTGGCCAGCGCGAAGGGGAGGAGAGAGAACACCGAGAAGGTGTGCAAGGACTTCGAAACTGGGAGCTGACGATCCCACCAGGCTGGGGAGGCCGGCTCAGCTCTGGGCCCGCCTGAGACGCAGGGCAGCTGGTTGAGCATGAGATGCGCTCTCAGCTTCAAACCAGATGCTGGCTCGGTCCTCATGGCATCTGGGGTCTCACCTCAGATGGTTGTTTTTCCCAACAACTTGCCTTGTCCTGACCTTGACCCATGGCCAGGAACTTGAGGCGGTTTCCTCCAAAGCCAGACCGCTCGGCTAATTTCATCAGGTCACTGGCGGGGTCAGAGCCAGGGCTCAGGATAAACACAATGGGAGAGTTTGGGGTGCTCTGTTCAAAGATGGCCTCAAAGCTGATCACGGGGGGCTGCACGTACCTGGGGAAAGAAGCCACGTGAGGTAACTCCAGGAGAACCCCTCAGGCCGGGGCAGGGTGTTGCCAGACACTGTCTCCTCCTGGCGGCCCCCAGCACCACTCTCAGCCCAGATCCAGTCTCTCAGCCCATCCGGCACACTGGAGGCTGAGCTCCAGTGTGGGGTGTCTCTGCACCGCCCACACGGCTCGGTGCCTCAACACTGGCTCTGAGCTGGTGGTGTCCCTGTGGGTGGTCCCTCACATGACCTTCCAGGGGACACCCCACTGGCACAAAGCACAGAGGAGCCACGTCAACAGCCTCATGGGTGCTTCCCGAATGATCCACATCTCGAGATTTTTAAAACTAGTCAGCAACACATAAAGACAGGGAGTTTTCGTGCAGAACCCAAGTTTCCAGGTGTGCCCGAGCTGGATCTCCTCTGCTCCCTGGTGTCAGTACCTGGGAAGTAAGGAGCAACACCCCTGGGCTGCTCTGTCCATACGCAGCACTCCCCTGCCTATCAGCTGTGGGCCTGCTGTTGTTACTGTCTGCTTTACACCTGACTCTAGAACTGATCCCCGGGCAGCGTGGCCATGTGGCATGTGTGGCTAGTGGGCAGCACTTGAAGCGTGACTGAGTGCAGGCAAGATGGGCCTCAAGTGTGCATGCACACAAATGTCGAAGACTGTAAACATGTAGGAAAGTGCTCATTTATATTGATCACGTATTAAAATAAAAATAATTTAGTGTATTGAGTTAACTAAGATAAAACTAGCTTGGCCTGCTTCTTTTTGAACTTGACTCCTGGAAAACATGACATCACTCTCCATGGCCCATGTCCCTCTGGAAGAGCGTGCTCTTCCAGAGTCTCGGTTGGGGGCAGGGGTTGGGGGGATGCAGGCAGGGCTGAGATGGCCCTGAGCCGGGGACCCCAGGAAGGGCCCGCAGACACAAAGGGCACTCTTACTTCTCTCCCATGGTCACGGTCACATAGTCGGTCACTGCCCGGTATACCCGGTCCACACGGAAACAGCGCAAAATAAGCAACTTCTGGAAAGGGGTGATGTCCTTGTCATAACCCAAAGGGAATGGGGACTGCTCCAGCGAATCCAGGTCATACCACTGGGAGAACAGAGAACACAGCTGTGTCAGCTTGTAAGTGGCATGGCCTGGCGCTGTGAAACCCCCACAAGCCAGGATAAGGGAGTGAATCTATGGAAACATGAACTCAAAGTCACTTCTGGTCACCACTGTCATTTTCCACCCTCCAAAACTGTGATCTTCAAGAAGAAAGGGATTGAGTCTTACTCATTGTTGAGTCCCAAGGGGTATGGTCCATGCTAGAGACTTAATAAATTATCTCTAGGATGGGTGGGTGGACAGGCGTACAGATGTAATGATGGCTGGATGGACAGTTGGATGAACAGGTGAAGGGATGATTGGATGAGATGGGACAGAGATGGATAGATGATAAGTAAGCGATGGAGGGATAAAAGAGCAGATGGCACAGTTAGTCTCCCACAAAGCTAGCTGAAGATGAAGGAAACCACATTCCAGGAGTTGGGGGCACCGATTACATTCTGATTGGATTACTCAAAGGAGTACCTTCTTGCTCACAAGGAATCAGCTCAGTGAAAGTCTGCAGATGACATACATGGAGGGCAAGGAAGGAGAGAGATCAGGATCTCACCTCCTGCCAGACAGACAGATGTTTCTCGACATCACTAGGGAGATTCCCAAAGTTGTCTGAGAACAGTTTTGATAGAAGAATGATGTCTTCCCATCCCTGGTCAGACAGCCAACCACAGGGCTTTTTTTGTTTACTCTTCTCCAGGGAAATGTTTCCTAATCATGACGGAAGAGGAGACGTCAACAGTCGGTAGCCACGTACAGGGCAGGACACACAGCACAGCCCTTCGACTGCTCACTCTGGGGGAAACTGCCTTTGAAGAAGGGGAGGAACGGAGGCCCCCAGGCCCACAAGCACCCCCCTCCAGCCTGGGCAGCCCCCAGTTCCTGAGCAGCTCAGCGTCAGGCTGCCACAGCCAGCTGGGCAGAAACCAGCGTCTAGGAGTTTCTGTTGCTTGTTTTCCTGAGCAGACCCCACATGCGCAGGGGGGCCAGGGGAGTTGGGTGGAAGCAAAGCCATTACCTTTCAAAAAGAAATCTAATTCCTCCTGGGGGACTCTCCCTTCTGCTTGTTCGATTTTAATAGTCATATTGAAAGAAAAGAGTAACTTGTGCTTCTCAAACAACCCTGTAGGGAAACAAGCAGATGGGTTTTGGACAAATAAATTCATTTTAAAGCCTGAGCTTTTTATGCACGCATGTGTGCTTCATGGATGAGAAATGAAATGCAGGCCCCAGCTTAGCACCCTGCTGGCATCTGATGCCTGTGAATATCTGGGCACAAAGAATACAGCTCCATTGATGGCACACACCAGCTCTGCAAACGAGTAGTCTCCCTCCGGTCAGCTCACCTCACCCACCAGCTGGTTACTGCTGATGAGGCGCTGGGAGCAGAGGGAATGGAGGGTAACAGCTAAGAGGTATAGGTTTTGTTTTACAGACAGGTGAGAATGTTCTGGAACATTCTCCAGAAAGTGGTCCTGGCCACTTTGTGGTGGAGGACACCACAGATCACCCAGTTGTACATGTTCAAAGGGTAGATTGTCTGTTGTGTGAATTTATACCTCCAAAGAGCTTTTTTTTTGTTTTAAAGATTTATGTATCTATGCTTACAGAACTGGGGTACAGGCTAGAGATGTGGTGGGTGAGAGGATTCCCCAGAGACAGAGTGGGGGCCAGAACAGGCCAAGAGATGAAATATACTGCTGAGGGGAGCAGCGGGCAGGTCAGGAGAGGTCTGCCACACTGTGTGGGTCAGTCCCGGGTGGGGGATCGAATTTATGCTGCAGTGGCTTCCGAGAGTATCATAATGTGGTGCTTTAACACGTTGTGCCACCTGAGAGAGCCCCTAAAGAGCTATTGTTTTAACAAAATCCTCTGAGCTAACAGTCACAAGTGTAGATGCTGCTTGGCACAATTCCATTTTCACAGGCCAGGTTTCTCTACAGCTGCACCTTGTACACCTGTCCAGATTGCAGGGACCAGGCACTCACCTGTACAACCGTAGTTGTAGATGTTGAAGGTCAGCGTGTCCATGATGTTCTTCAGACGCTTCATGAGAATGGAATCTGGCAGGGACTTTTTGAGTGACAAGCTGAAGACATCCAGGAAGGCAGCCAGGGAGTACTGGTACATGGCGTTCACCAGTGCCATCTCTGACAGCACAAAGAACAGGATGGCACCCCTCCTGGCGGCCGGCCGGTACCCGTCCCGCAGCCTGTCGATGTCCAGCGCCGTCTTCTCCGCCAGCTTGAGTTTCTCTGTGACCTAAAGGAAAAGTGCGTGTGGCCATGGAAACAGGAGACCTAACCCATCACCAGGAAGACTTGCGGATGAGAAAGCAAGGCCAGGGTGGAGGCAGGAAGGGGCAGCAAGGTCCACAGGGGTTGAAAGTGACCAGGGGCTGCAGGGGACCAGAGGTACCCCTCTCATGAGATCTGGTGGCTGTTGGTGACTTGGCTCCCCTGAACCCAGGCCCCCTTCTTCTAAACACAGTCCCTGACTTTTGTTCGGGCATGCAAAACTTCCCCTTCACTCCCTTGGTGTGGCTGCACCCATCTCCAGGAGAAAAGCGTGTGACCAGCCTCAATCAACCCACACACAGCATCCCCAGGCCACAGAGTAAACCTAGGACTCTCAGGACCTTCCTGATGGGGGAAGGATGCTTCCCTTTGCATCTGGAAGCTGAGAGGGTGGAGGCCAGGCCCACCATGTGACCCCGTGGGGAGCCTGGCTCCATGGGGTGGCAGAGAAGGAGCCCACTGTCTGAGGCCCCATCAGTCCTGGTGGTGTATTTGGAGTCCTGGATCCTGCATGTTTTCTAGGTCAATAAACTCCCTTCGACCTACAAGCCAGGTTCAGTTTCCATCACTCTCTACTGAAAGAGGCTTGCCTCACACCCCAGAGGCCCTGGGAACACCTTTAGGACACCTTTGCCATAGCACACCCCAAGAGATCAGCCTCTTCCCATCAGGCAAATCCTCAGGTGACCCAAAGCCCAAGTCTGTTGTCAGCCCCCGCCCCCTCACCTGCCAAGGCCCACAGCACAAGTGGGATCTGGGAGCACGGAGCTCAATGCCCTCTGTGACCAGGCCTGGAGAGCAGCACTCCAAAGGCAAGACCCCTGCCAGCTTGGTGCCCCCTTATCCCACCCTTGGTACCTCCATGGCCTTGGACTTGGTCTCCTCCAGCGTATGCACCAGCTCCACATTGTCCAGCATGTTCCCCGTGGAGGTGGCCAGCTCCCGGAGGAGAGAGTCCTCCAGGTCCTTCAGCAGGTTTTTGTTCTCACTCGTCTCCTGGATGAGGTGCTCCCGCTGCTCCTCCAGCTCTCGCCTCTCGTAGGCCACCAGCACACTCAGCAGTTGGTCCTCCAGGCCTTTCAGCGTGACTGTGGGGGGCCGGGGGCCTCACTGCCATGCCCCCGCCACTGGTCCCATGTCTCCTCGCCGACACAGCTGTGCCCCAGGCCCCAGCCCCATTGCAGGGACACCAGGCTCCATCTTTCCGCCAAAATCACTCCACAGCCACAAGGTGAAACATTGAACAAAGGAAACATCCCAGACATGGGATGAAAAGAACCCAGATGCAGATAAAGCCAAGGGCTCCCCAGTCGAAACAAGCCCAAACCTAATCAAGGGGCTTTAAGAAGCTAAATGACAAGGCTCCGGAAGGAGCGGCCTGGACTTCGATTCCTAACAGAATTCAGCAGGGGCAGGGGGAGCCCAAATGTAGGGCGACTGACTGCCCCGCTCTGGCCCCTGCTTGCTTACCAGTATAATTGATCACCATGGCCTTCCCAAACACAGACGGCGAGTATCTGGGGTTGGCCAGCTTGGTGTTCAGGTACAGTCTGAAATTCGAGTCATAGTCCACTTCCTTGTCTCCCAGGATGATGAACTGTCGCCCTTGGGAGACCTTGATATTCTTTTCTAGGACGTTGTCAATCACCGGATCGATGTACTCATCTACGTCATGGAACAGGAAGGGGGTGCCGTACTTGATGGCCATCTCCAGCTGCTTGAGGAAGTCGGGGTCGTTGAAGGAAGCCACCTGCAAGGGGAGGCAAGGGCTGAGGTCAGCCCCCTCTGCTGAGCCCTGGCCAGATTGAGAGGTCATGTCTTGGAAGTGGCCATGTCAGAACCTCAGAGGGAGGTGGTGGGGGACAGTGTGGAGACAGCAGGGCCGTAGTCCGAGTAAACCCAGAAACCCACAAGGCCCTGGCTCCAAGCAGCCTCTCACTCAAAAGTGAACTTCAGCAGCCACTGGAAACCATGAGAGAATTTTGTTATATGGCTCATAGACCAGGGATTGGAACCACTCCACCAGACATTTTGGCTTATTGTTTTTCCCTTGTATGAAATAAATTTGTGTGGTAGTAACACTGGTTGGCAATATGACCTAGGTTTCAGGTGTAGTGCATTGTAATTTGACATCTATACCAAATCATGGCCACCACCAAAAATCTAGCTCCCACCCATCTCATAATCTGCTTCCCTTTTCTTCATGATTGCTTTGAAGTCTCTTTCTTCAAAACAGCTGACAAATCTCTCCCTTCACCTGGTCCCTTGGGCTCTCACCACTCTGGCGTGACGCCGACTTGCTTAGCGTCTGCCCTCAGGAGCGCCGCTCCTCCCGGTCAGGGCTGGGCTCACGTAGGGGAACTGGAGAGCAGGAAAGCTACCACCTGAGAGGGCTCAGCCAGCGAGGGAAAGGGGAGCCCAGGGATGCCCCTGCGTGGAGCAAGGAGCAAGGACCAGAAAAGAATAGGAGCACGCAAGCCTGAACGTCCTGAAGTCAGTTCAGCAAAAAGTGATTGAGTTACGGCAATTTCACCCAAAAAAGTTGAAAACACACATACACAAACTTGCACATGGATGCTCACAGCAACAACATTCATCATAAGCTCTTGGTTACAATGCCCTTAGACAGAGGAGCAGAGAGCAAGCCTTGGTGTCTGTATGCTGGGCTACAATTTCGCCATAAATGCCCCGATACCTGCTCCATTGTGGATGGACCTTGAAAACGTGGTGAGAGTGAGTCATGCCAGCCCCGAAGAGTTGTCACAGAGACAAAACATAGCAGTGGATTGGCAGAGGCTGGGGTAGGTATCAGAGGGATGAAAGGATTGTGTGGTGGGTAGTGATGTTCAGAGGAGACAGCATTTCTTTTGGGTGAGAAACACTGATTCTGATGATTGTCAAGCTCTGTAAATATACCCTGAATTATGTGTTTTATCTGGGTGATATGAACAGCATGGTACATGAATAAGCCCTCAATCAAGCCCCTCCCCATTTTTCAGGGGAAGATGATGGAGTATTTGAGATCACAAGTCTGATACTGGGTCAAGGGTCACACAGATGAGTAAAGCGTGACATTGACCTTGAAGTTGCCCCAGCCTGAACACCTGAGAATCTGAGGGAGCTCCTGTTGCCCTGGGGAGCTGAACTGCCGGGAAGGTGGGGTAGGCAGCCTTGCTCAGAGCCTTGCTCCCCAGGACACGGGGAAGCCGGCCATACCCGCAGGTTGTTCTTCTCCTCCTTCCTCTTTATCCAGTTCAGGGCCTGCTGCTGCGGGTCAATGCAGAGGGGGAAGCGACTGGCCCGGGTGGTGAGGATGCCATTCTGCACCGAAAGCTCATCAGGCGGCAGCCCCTGGGAGCCCCACCTGGAAGGAACAGACACGGGACATTGATGTTTCTTGCACCACCTCTGCGGTCAGCTCAGCTGTGCCCCTGCCTGCACCCCACAGCACCCCCATCCTCCTGGCTCAGGGTGGCACATGTACCTGCTGATCTCAACATCATCCGTGAGCAGGCTCTCCAGTCTAAAGGGCTGGCTCAGGGGAATCTCCCGCTGCAGGATGTCCTCCTGCCACACCTGGTTGACCATCTCGTCGCGGAACTCCCAGGTGAAGGCGCCTTCATAGCTCAGGAAGGCCGCACACAGCAGGCAGTCCCCCAGCAGCTTCACCCGCCGGTGCATGAGCTCTGCCAGGTCCTTCAGCCACCTGGCATGGGGGGAGGACGGTGTCAGCAGTCACCTCCCCATATAATGCCAAGGAACATTCTAGAAGGACCAGCATACCACCTTGCTAATGGGACTAGCCAAAAGGTACCATTTCTGGACTGGCCAGGCTCTTCTGGCTAGAGGCTGCTGGCTCATTTTGCCACTTGGCTCAGCTGAATGGGGGTCAGGCCTTCGGATAAACATATGTGGGGGCTTTGTCCCAAAGACACTCATTAAGCAGTCATCACACTGTTTTCCAAACACATGCTAACTCAGGCACACACCCAGCAGAGGCCAAGCTGGATGGGAACCCTACTCAGACCAGAGACTGTGGGCATGTGGCTGGCCTCTCCAGGTGGTCTAGATTTTAGGAATATCAGGAACTGAATGTTCCCAGAGACATTTTGCTGTGTGTTCCATGCCATGTTTAAGGTGCCAGAAGACGCTTTTGTCACATTTGGAGGATGAGCTGTGGCCATGTGGCATGGCCCCTGAGCCCTAACACCCTGCTACTTAAGACTGAACCTCCAAACCAGCCTCGGGGGCTTCAGGAGGCACCTGTCACAGAGGCAGGCTGCTCCTCCAGAGCCCCCCAGACAGTTGCCAGGAGGGCACCTGGCACCTCTGCTGCCTCCCAAACTCTGAGCAATCACTCGATAAAGACAAAAATAAAATAAAAAGAACAGTGTCTGTTCTGTTGGTGGCCATGAGCTACCTTACATGTGATGACAGTAAGATCCGAACTTTCTGCACAGCTGTAGGATAAAAGTTCCATCGGGAGGAAGGCCCCCCGGGAGAAGGGAGGGTGATCACCCCAAGCCACCACGTCTGGCTCCAGCCACTCCTCACAGGCTGTGGGCCCGGCACCCCCCACTCTCCCTGCTAACCTGACATTCTCAGACCCCAGCCCAGAGATGAGTTTGTCAGCAGCTATCAGCCTTCGCTCCATGATCTCAGCTTCTTCCTGGAGCTTTTGCTTCTCCAGGATGGCCGCCTCGTATTTGGCCCCCAAAGCTTCCAGTTCTCTCTGGATGGCTGCCAACTCATTCTGGATCTTTTCCAGTTCACGTTTAGTGAGGAAGAAAGTCCGCTCCAGCTTCGCCACCTGAGTGAGGGGGGTCGGGGGGGAACAGACAGGACCATAGTGGGAGGGGCAGCAGTGGAGGTTCAAAGGCCCCATGCGTTATTCAAGGGCCCCTGTGCCGGGGCCACTATGGGCACAGAGGTGTATCGGGATTCACAGGCCCCATGTGTTATTCAAGGGCCCCTGTGCCGGGGCCACTATGGGCACAGAGGTGTATCGGGGTTCCCAGGCCCCATGTGTTATTCAAGGGCCCCTGTGCCGGGGCCACTATAAGCACAGAGGTGTATCGGGGTTCCAAGGCCCCATGTGTTATTCAAGGGCCCCTGTGCCGGGGCCACTATAAGCACAGAGGTGTATCGGGGTTCCAAGGCCCCATGTGTTATTCAAGGGCCCCTGTGCCGGGGCCACTATGAGCACAGAGGTGTATCTCCTTGGAGGCCCTTCCAATGGTGCACTCTGTACGCCCCCAGGAGAGGCCAAGCCCCGCTTGGCAGGTGATTTAGCTCACATGCACCCTAAAGCCATGGCATGATGCCACTGGATTCCAAGTTAAAAACTCAGAAACGCATGGATGGAACCCACTGGCCTCACCTCTGGGCCACGTCTTCAGAGCCAGGGTCCAAGTCACAAAGCAAAGTCAGTACACAGTGAGGTCCCAGCTCTCCTCAGCAGCCTCTTTGTAGGGTGCCTTCTGTGTGAGACTCTCAGCTCCCAAATGGGCCACCCACCCCCAGGGACATGTGGCGATGCCTGGACCCATGTCTGGTCACAACTGGGGGATGGGGACAATGGCATTGAGTGGGTGGAGACCAGGGGCACTATCCCACCAAGCATGGACAGCCCCTCTCCAAGGACCAGCGAGCCCCAAATGTCCACATTAGCAGGCTGAGAAACCCAGGGCTTCAGCCCATCACCGGACTTTCACCATCTTCTTCCGACCCTCTCCCAGATCATTTGAGACTCGCAGGCCTGGCTGTGGCTGTGTCACTGCCCACCCCATTAACATGACAGCTGTGGCTCTCAGCCATCATTTGACAGGTCAGAACTGCACCCAGACGTTGCCAGCAGAGTGGCGGCCACATTCATTCTGGGTCTACGTGGGCATCTCGGCAGGGGGGCTGGGTCTCACGGGCGAGCAGCACCTTATCTCTTTTGGGCTTGATCTCTTTGAAGACGTCGCAGTAGCCCATGACAGCTTCCACGAACCTCAGCATCCCCAGGCCTGCCTTGCTCACGGCTTCCATCTCCTCCGTGGTGGTATTGAGCGTCTTCAGGAGACCTAAACATGCAACATTCTCGTAAACATTGAGCTTCATCCTGGAGGAACAAACCACCTGTGGGCAGGATGAGC
>NW_004567130.1:1075587-1131226 GCF_000260355.1 Condylura cristata | reverse complement strand
GTAGGGAGGAGGGAGGGAGGGAGGAAGGGAGGAGGAGAAGAGCCCGGCAGAGACCCCAGAGCTGGGCAAAGCTCCCACCCACGCCCTGGGAGGCGAGAGCAGAGGGAGACGCGTGGGCGGGACAAGCCCGGGCACAAGTTGGATGATTAAAGTAATGGCCCAGTGAGTCAGGGGAGGCTCAATTATGCCGCGTCCGGCTGACGAAAGCCAAACGTTCGTTCCTGGCAAGCGCTGTTAAAAGGCTTCTGGGGGCTGATGAGGGCCAGGCCCAGGCTGCTGTTCTCTGAATAATTGGCGGAGGAGAATGGGTGAGGTGTTTTCAGAGACAAGACAGAAAGAGCGGGCCTCGCGGGCAGCGTCCTGACCCTGGGGCAGGCCAGGAGCTCTCCTTTCCCATCTATAAAACCGGGAAGCAGAGCTGTGAGTCTGTGAGAGCAGTCACTGCTGTGGGCTCAGGGGCCACTCCTGGAGCCTCAGTGACCCCCACACTCAAGCCTGCGGCCACGGCACCTGAGGTTGCCAGTGTGGGAAACAGAAATGTGTCTGTTTCGTTTGATTCCTTTCTTCTTTTATCACAAAATAAATTGAGGGGAGGGGAAGGCCCCCACCCCTCTATCATCCCACCTCAAATACTCCAAATGTCTCTGCTTGTCCCTCAAGGCAAGGTCCTTCCACCCTGGGAGGTGTGGGGACGTAGGATGAAAGCATTCTACATCCCAAACCCAGTGAACCCTACTCTCCAGACACACCTCAATTTAGTTATTATTTCCTTCTCTGGCTACCCCTCCACTCCGACCAGCTCAGGTCTCTCCAGTATCCACAGTCACAGATGTCTCCCCTTCACACCTTCCTCCAGGTAACTTCACTGAACATGTATGACAGCCCTCCCCCACCCACCCCCTTGGCTGGGCCACCCCTGGGTCAGCACAGGGTGGGCAGGTGGCAGTCATCCAGTGACACCCAGTGAGAAGGAGAAAATAAAATCTCAAGTCTGTAATATACAGAGAAATTTCCATTTCTAATTTTCATGGCTCCTAATCTTCCTGCCTTAATATTTAATGGTTCTACAAAGGAGATTGAGCATTACGGGAAGGAAGTGCTATTTAAAGAATGAAAGGATTGTGAAACTCTGGTTCCTTACATTCACCAGATCCTAGGAGAAATCCCAAAGAGGTCAAAGATTTAAATGCAAAGAATGAAACCATAAAATACAGGAAGAAACCCTGGGAAAGCTAGTTTACAATCTTGCGTTTGTGAGCCTTTGAAGTAAGATACAATATCCAAAAGGCACAAAATAAAATCTTGCTAAAGTCTGACACATAAAAGACAAAAGTCTTATCCATGACCAACACAAACACACACACAAACCTCATCAGCAAAGTCAAATGGCCAGTGACAAACTGGGAAAAATACTTGCAACTCACCTACTTCGGATAAAAAGCTAATCTCCCTATAATATAAAATGCCCCTAGAAGTGGATGAGGCCAGAGCAACAATTACAACAAAAGATAAATTGGCAAAACACATAACAGTTCACAGATAAAGAAAATTCATGAGGTTCTTATATTCATTCATGGAAAAAATACCAACCTCCCTCATAAAAATGGCAGATACAATTTCTCATTTACAACACAAGAGAAAATTCTAATGTCCAATAGTGCCCTCTGTTGGTGAGGCTATAAAAAGCAGAACTCTCATGGATTGTGGGGGTTTAATTGTATCTACCCCCACAGAGGCCACAGTTTGGGGCCCAGCAATTCAAATTCTGGGAGTGAATTTTGACCTCTTGCCAGCATGTTTGACTAGAAATGACTAAAGCAGCTCTTGGTCACTCTCAGCCCGCAGCACATCTGCACGCTGTTTTCAGCAGGGGCTGGCCCTGTGTGCTGAGTGCTCTCCCCATTGTTTATGGCAAATGCAGGGGTCACACTCCCATGACAAGGACTGACCCATGAAGATCGTGGCTACCATGAGACCCATTCCAGAGCCCTGTCTCCTTCTGTGAGTCAGGCTGGGTTCCTGGTCAGCAGGCCTTATCACCCACTGGCGGGGGGTCAGAGCAAGCTGCCTCGCATATGACAGCCACCCACACATGGAAAGTGCCAGCATGGTGGCTGACACACCTAATGGCCATGCTTGCCTAGCTGCCATTGGGAGCCCTGGAGGGGCCGTAGCTTACCTGATCTCGGTCACATCTGACTTGTCCAGTTTCTGGAGCTCCAGTTTAGCGGCCTCTAGGATGGGCATGACCTCAGCCAGGGCCATCTCGGCCTCAGCCTTCTCAATGGCGATGATCTTGTTCTGCTCCTCTATCTCCATGGCTTTCTCTTCTGCCAGCTTCTTCTTCTCTTCCGCTGTAGGGGACATGGGGGGTGGGTAAAGTTGCCAGAGTGAACCCCTGCTCTGGAGCCCAAGCAGCGCACAGGCTCAGAGGTAGGTGCAGGCTGCAGAGGCCCCACTGCTTTGGCCTAGTTGGTGGTCCAGGCATCCCAAGCAGGACAGAGTCCTCATGTGCCCAGGCTGCCAGAGCCAGGGGGACTCTGACACCCCCTCCCTGACATGTGTCCCAGCCCGAAGGTGGCTGCCACCTGTCACTCTCTGGCTCCTCACTGTTTTTTGACACTGATGGCAACTGGCACTTCAGCTACAATTGGCTGGTGACAGTCTGGCTCCACTCACAAAAGTGTTGGCAAACTGCCCCCATCCCAGCCATCACCCCAATGTACAGATCACACTTGGGGTTCTTCAGAGGCTGATTACTAATTTGAAGAGTGTCTCCCCCAAAATTCATGTACACCAAGAATGGAGCCTTATTTGGAAGCAGGTCCACGTGGGTGGGATTTGTGTGGGAAGGCATGTCACCTGGCATTGCCCTGCCCAGCTGCTGGCACACTCTGGGGCCCTGTGGCAGGAGCATGGCCCTGCCGTGGCAGCCGAGTGTGGACTTTTGGCCTCCAGGAGGGAGAGCGTTTCTGCTGCTTTGTCACCACACTGGGTGTCATTTGTTTTGGCGACCCCAGGAGATTCATCAGATGTGATCCTGGCTAGGAGGGTGCGGGAGACAGGCTGGAGGTGAGGGAGAAGCTGTGCGTCTGAACCGACTCTTAGTATTCATGCCCTGCTCAGCAGCTCCTGTACACCGTGGGGCCTGCTGAAACCCAGGCTGACTCCCCTCAAATGGGCCCAGAAAGGGGACCAGAAAGGAAGGCACATGGTGCCCAGACTTCTCCCAACAAGGGACTGGCATTGTCTGAGATGTCGGTTGCAAGTCAGCAGGTGCATGTCTGTATGCTGGCAAGGTCCCACCTCGAGGGGGCTTCTTGGGCAGCAACAGAACAAATGCATTGGAGGAGGGTGGCAAGATGACAGTGCAAAGCCACCAGAGCATGAACGTGGGAGAGAAACCACCAGAACGGTCAGCACGCCGGGAAGGCAGGCCAGGGGGTAGCCCACAGAGCATCAACCTGGCCAGAAACGCAGCAGGGGATCTCAGCTACATGATTCTCAAAGTTGAGTCTCACACCTACACACACATACCCCTTCACCCACCACACCACAAACACACACCACATATAACACATGCAGCATACATACCACACACACCACATGCATACCAGATACACAACACACATGCAATATACCCACACACATACCACACACATCACACCACACAAACACCACACACAACACGTGCAACACACTACATGCCACATATACAGTACACATACCACACATGCAATACACACACCTACAAACATACCACACACATCACACCACACAAACACTTCACATACACACACCACACATGCCACACATACCACAGACACCGCACACCACACACACATCACACCATACACACCACAAACCGCACACATCGCAACGACCTTGTCTGTGCCTGACATGATGTTTTAGTTATTGGACAGATGAAAAACAGCTTCTTTCAAGGCCTACAGTGGCCTGCCCTGCTGAGGGACCCGCCCTGGCGGTGCCACTTGCCTATGGAGGTGTTGGTGGAGATCTCCTCCAGCAGGGTCTCACACGCCTTCGACTTCTCAGCCAGCACGATCTTCTGCTCTGCCAGCTTCAGGTTCAGCTCGTCCAGCTGGATGGTGGCCTCCTTCAGTTTGTCCAGCCCGCCCTCCAGGCGCTTGCACTGGGCTGAGGAGAGAGGGCTCTCAGCCCTGCTCTGTGCGCGGGCGGACGGTCTCGCAGCCTCTGGGGCTGGTGCCCCTCGGGCTCATTTTCCTGGGGTCCACAGTGCCTTTCAATGGGTGCCGAGACAACACCCATTAAAAAGGTCACATTTCTGAAAATAGCACTTGACAGACCAACAGCTAGCACCAGGGCATTTTAAAAAACCATTTCCCAGCCCAGCACATTTCAGCCATGGAGTGATCTCTCTAGTGGAAAGCTACAAAATGCTTGACCCAACCAACACTGAAAAATAAAAATGCAAGCGTAAAGCCCAACACACACAGGGGGGTGAACTGCTCTGAATCATAAAATCCAAAACACGGTCTGCCTCCACCCCCCTCGGAACAATGGAGCCAGGGAGCAGATGCTTCAGATGAGCCAGCGAGACTGGCAGGAGCCCCACTCATGGGCGCTAACGGCCTGTCAGCGGCTCGCTCCCCCAGGCCTCACCTATGTTATATTGAGTTTTCTCATCCAGTAATTTTGAATAGGTGTTAATAAAATCGAGGTAATTCTTGGGAGTTACATAATTGCTGCGTCTCAGTTTCTGTAGAAATTGTTGGCTGAATTCACCCACAGATTCATGCACCAACACAAAATGCTCCACCAGGCTTTCTAGATTCTCCGCCGGGATCATCCGGTTATCCCCTAAAGGAGGAAAGAAAATGTCAAGACAGCACAGGGGTGATGGTGCACCCAGATTTATGGCAGATTTATGGGTGACTTTGGACATGTTGCCAGCCTTATAAATATGCATTCAACCAACAAATAAGTAAATAAATAAATAGGCGGAAAGAAGCCGTAATTTTAACCATGTTGTGTCTTTTGGGGGGTAAGGGAACTAAGAGAACAGCTGATGTAATGATGTAAGTTAAGGGCTGCAAACTTCCGTCAGTCCCCGATGACGAATATTTGCAGCTGGGGCATGGACCTGGCAGAACTGAGGAAGGGCCTGTGCCAAGCCCAGCACACCTAGCGTCGTCACAGCGACCAGCAGGTAGAAACAGCCCGGATGCCCTCTCCAAAGGAATAGATGCAGGAAATGGGGGTGGGGTCCACACAGCAGAAGTCTGTCCAACCTCAAGTAAGAAGAAAACCACACACACGTCACAACATAGATACACCCCAAAAACATGCTGGGGGAAGGAAGCCAAGCACCAGAGACTGTGTACTACAGAATCTGCCTTCAGGAAGTATCTAGAAGAAGCAAGTCCATGGAGATGGGAAGTAGGTCACAGTTACCAGGGCCTGGGGAGAGCTGGGGGGAGGCGGCAAGGATCAAGTGTTTGAGGGTGGGAATTTCATCTTTAAAAGATGAAAAATCTCTGGGGGTGGACAGTAGTGGATGAACAACATTGTGAAGTTAACTAATGACGCTAAGGGACCCCTGAAAGTGCAGAGGGGTTTTATATCACCAGGATATCACCACAATAAAAGATGATACGCTGTGTTCTCATTTTTAAGAGAGCAGAGCTGAGCCTCACGGCACAGCCGACCTCTCCTGTCTCCCTGTTGCTCCCCTCAGCGTGGATTTCAGTCAGTCCTCCTGTTCTGTTGCCCCTCTGTCTCTGGCTACTCCTCTCATCCCCCGCACCTCTGATGTAGACCCAAGATCTTCTATGCCATGAATAAATACTTTTTTTAAAAAAGAGGCAGTTATCGGGCCCTCCCTGGTGGTGCAGCGGGTTAAAGCACAGCACTAAGAAGCTTAAGCCACTTCAGCATGAGTTTGATCCCCGCCTGCCTCGGAGGTGACCACATGGCGTGGCAGACCTCTCCTGACCCGCCCGCTGCTCCCCTCAGCAGTGTACTTCATAGATCTGCCTGTTCTGCTCTCCGCTCTGTCTCTGGTGAATCCTCTCACCCTCCACATCTCTGGCCTGTACCCCAGTTCTGTGTGCATAAATAAATAAATCTTAAAAAAAAAATTAAACACTTAAAAAAAGAGCAGTTATCACTGTTGGTGGCTTGCCACTACGGAGCCATGCTCTGGCTATTTCTCGGAGCCAGAGAGCCTGCTCTCTTCCCCGTGGTGGGGAGGATGCCAGTGGGGTTTTGGCACAGAAGGCCCTGCTCTGGGTCAGCTTGTCCAAGGGGAATCTTCCCAAGTCCATTGAAAGGGTGAAGGGTCACCGCCAGGACACGAGCATACCTCACAGGTGGCAAAACACTTTTCCTCAAGAGAGAATATGGTCCAGATGGAAAAAAAGGACTGAAAGGTGACCCCTCCTGATTTGAATTCTACCCAGGATCACAAAGCAAGTCGGGGTGCGGGTGCTTGCGGATTCGCACTGCAGCCAACAGCCATCCAGGGAATATCTACAAAGGGGGGAGGGTCCACACAAAGTCCGTGCAGGGCTGTGTGTGACACCGAGCCACCTGATTCTGAAAGCAAAGGAAGAACTTGCACAAGGGATGGTGAACGTGCTCCGGAGAACGAGAGCGCCTCTGGCCCCAGCTGGGAAAACTGCCACCCGCAGGGCAGAGCTGCACCACCGCCTGCTTCATAAATAAAGCTTTATTGGCACACGCCTGTTCGTTTCCACATTGTCTCCAGCTCTCAGGATGTCGTGGCGGAGTGACGTCAGACACCTTTGGACCCCTGGCCTGCAAATACTCATCATGGGGGACTGAGAGAAGTTTGCCCATCACAGGGAAGAGTCATTCTCTTAGCTCCCTTGCCGCAAGAAAAGGGCATTATGGTTAAAGCTACCACTTCTGTCTGTGAAGGGGACTACTCACTTACTTGTTGAATACATAGTTATAAGGTTGGCAATTTGTACAAGGTCACCGAGGGTCATTTGTCATAAATCTGCTCCAGTAGGTCCAGATAAATGCTGTTTTTCCTTATTTTGAAGATTAGCATCAATAATCGAGCATCTGACATTTTAGAGCACATTTAGTGCTGGCTGCTAGTTTACCAAAGGCCTCAGGGTGTTCTTTGGCTGGGGAATCAGCACTTTTTCTGGAAAGAGCAGGTGGTACTCAGGCTTTGCAGGCTACATCTCTACTACAGTTATTCGATTTGGTGCTTGTAGCATCGAAGCAGGCCTAGAATTTGTGTGAATTATTGTGTTCCAATAAGACCTTACGTAGAAAAATATATATGTAAGCAGTGGGCCACACATCGCCGTGGTTTGCTGACCCTGCTTTCGGTGACACCTAGTCAATTATTATCCTAAATCGTCCTTAGAAGTCGCCTGAAGTCCTTTTGGACTAGAATACAACATAAACCAAAACTCTCTAACTGGACCAAAATGCAAAGTCAGAACCATGTTACACCATGGATGTGACCCCTGTCTCAGCATTCACTCACCTAAGAACGACTTAGCGACTGCCTGCAGGGCCTGGGAAGGCCAGGGCATGAACCAGTCGATGCTGGTGTTATTCACGAGACCTTGAAAAGAGCAGTGGGAGAGATAATCGCTCGTGACCCCAGAATGCTCAAAGACACAGACACCATCTTCAATGTCCAGCAGATGGTCAGGCACCTGGGACGGGCCCAAGAAGAATCCGGACAGAGCAGGGAGACTCAGACCCAGCTTTGTGGACAGGTGGGGCGGAGACAACCCTGCTTGAGGGGAGCTGCTTAGTGCCATCCCTGCCTCATTCAACGTAGCAGCAACACACCCCTCCCCACCCCATCAGCCCGATGTGACAACCCAAAATGTCCTTGGGCGGGGCTTGTCCCAACTGAGAGCCTCTGCTCCAGAGGCAGGCACAGGCCCCTCCATGAGCCCAAGTGGGAAAGGGCAGAGTGAGGCTGCAGGTGCTACAGGCCTAGCGCCGGCAAGACAAGCATCATCTCCGGTGTCTGAGGGACATCCCCACCCACTGGAGGGGCGGGATCACCTGGCACTGCAGGACCCACATGCTGACCTCAGGACAACCTCATGTTTTTCTTTGCTGGAGGAAACCCCAGGCAAGCACCCCAATGCACCCCAATGCAGTGCCCTGGAGAAGGGGGCAGCGGGGCCGGCAGGTTCAGCTCCAGGGCACCTGGAAAGTTTCTGCAGCGGGTCCTCAGGACATCCCCTACTGGCGACATGCCCAGTACGATGTGCAGGTTGTTGGCGCTCTTGTTCACAAAGTACTGCCACACAGACTCCTTGGCCGGGCCAATGCCCCGCTTCATGGCCTCCGGACCAACCTGGCTGAGGATGGACTCCTTCTCCTCTTCTGGGAAAAGTGCAGGGACAATGCCTGAGAAACAAAAGGCACACCGGGTGTTGGGGCTCGGGGCTCTTCCTGGCCCTAAAGGGACAGCAGCACCGTGTCCCAGGAAGAGCTGGAGATGACGCATCTGAAGCCCCACCACTGGGGCCCAAAGCCCGCTCGGCCACTGTGTATAGACACCTTTAAGCCTCATCCCCTCATCAGTGAGAAGGGTGACACACGCTTCCTGCTTGCCCGGGCCAGTTATTATGAGCATCTCAGCAGAGCTTGGCGGGGTAGGGGTGGAAGGGGGTAGGGGCAAGGTTTTGCCCCCTTGAGAGACATCTGGCAGTGTCTGGAGACACTGTTGGTTGTGGGGGGCTGGGGAAGAGGAGGAGAGGGTGTTTCTCAGAGCATTTTTGACCTTTGACTCAGTTCCCAAGACTGCAAGAGATGAGAGGACCTGGCTCCTGGTTCCAGCAGCAGAGGTATGGGTCTGCTGGGTGTCCTGGGTGTCCAGGGCCACCCCATGACAAGAACCATCCTGCCCCTCCTGCCACAGTAGAGAGGCCCCACTACCAAGGGCTTGGGCTTGAGAAAAAGCGGCCCCACCACATGAAGCCTATTAAATGCGACCCGGCCCTCCTGCCTTCCCGGCAATGAGCTTGCCGAGGCAGAGGACATGGGGTAGCCTGCACATGCTCGCTGACAAGTTAGGGGCACACCTGCAAACTCCGATGCCAGCACAGAAGGTGGGCAAGAATGGCACAGAGCAGCCTGAGCCGTTGGGGGCCAGAATAGGGAGACAGGAACCCCGATGACTTGGCAGGCAGCTTCTTGAAAGAGGAGTTAGGGGAAAGGATGTCCTGGACGAACTCTACAGGTCCAGGTTCTGTGGACTCCACCCCCACTCCAGACACCGAAACTTCAAATCCCAGCACCACCAAAGGGAGGACTGCCAGGACCCAAGAGCGGCGGCGAGCCATTTTGGGTTTTGGATATAAAACGGGACACATTCGACTGAGAGAAGCACATGGAGCAGAGACATGTGAAGAAACTGCGCTTGCTTCTTCTTGGCCCTGGACTGTTGGAAGCAGACGTGGGTGAGAGACCCGTGGGGAGGTGACTATGGCAGCGTTTATGTTGATTTTGGTTTTGCTCTTTTCCTCCCAGACCTGTCTGCCCATTTCGGACCCTTTTCTATGGGTCCCCGCCAGAAGGTACTTAAGACTCGTGGGGGGCTTTCAGGCCTCACTTAGGGCCAGTCCCTTCTGGTGGACTTTTACCCACGAGGGGACGGGTGACTTTGGGTGTTTGATTCAGAAACTCTGTTCTTTGTCTTTTCTGTATTGCACACAGGTTGTATTAAAGTTCCTTTCCATTAAAGGTCTTATATGTTTATCCTGGTGCGGAGGATCAAGAATCTATTTAGAGCAGGTAGGTTTGGCGGTTCAGGGGTGCCTCTCTCTCCCTGTCCTCTAATAAAGGGAAACTCCATGTGATAGTGGAGTGAAGATATGGAGCAAGGGTGGGACTTGGTGCTGGGCAAGAAAGAGGGGATCTTTGCCTGTGTCCCCTCTTCCTCATCAGATGCCCTCTTTTCCTTTGGAAAATCCTCACCCACCCACTTCAGGTGTGGTTCAGGTGGCCATGACACTACCCCAGGCCTGCCCAATCAGAACCTTGCATTGCCCCTGGCCACAGGGATTGGCTCAAGGATGAGCATGTGACGTGAGTTCTCCCTGCCTATGAAGGCGGGGGCACATTTCTGGGGGAGAAGGCCCAGCGCACCACCTAGCTACAGGCTGGGGCTTCTGAGGCTTTTTTTTTTTTTTTTTTTTTTTCAAAGATTCCTTTGGGATAAGCCAAGAAGGCAAATGGAAGAGAAAAACAGCAAAGCCCAGGGAGGGAAGAGACTATTTCATGAAGCTTATCTCCTGAACACCCAGGCCCAGCCAGCCCTGGTCCTTGCCAGTTTGAGTCCATACTGCCAGTTAGGCAGAGTCCCCTGTCGCTTGCCACCAAGCGACAGATGGAATCAGGGAGAAAGAGGTGCCAGGCATGGATCATGGGCACCACAAAGAGGAGGATGCATGAGTGTGCCTGGCAAATGAGAAGGGGAGCAGGCTGTGCCCAGAAAATCCAGTACTCAGAGATGGTACCATCACTGAAGGAAAAAGGGGTGCAGAGTGTGGACGGTGTGGGAGGCAGGAAGTCAGTAAGGAGAGGTCTGAGAGAAGCCACGGCCACGAAGGATGAGGGTCTGCCCCCAACAGCAAGCAGCAGGTGGGGACGTGACTGGAGCAGACATCATTAAAGTAAATCTGGATTTGCCCTCTCTGAAACTGGAGGGCCCTCTCTGGTGGTGCAAGGGGTTAAAGTGCAGCACCGTGAAGCTATCTTCAGCCACTGCAGCATCAGCTCAAACCATGTGGGAGCTGACCCACATGGCGCAGCAGACCTCTCCTGGCCTGTCCGCTGCTCCCCCAGCAGTGGATTTCAGTCAGTCTACCCGTGCTGTTCCCCACTCTGTCTCTGGTGAATCCTCTCACCTCCCTCACCTCTGGCCTGCACCCTAGTTCTTGTATGCATAAATAAACACATCTTTAAAAATAGAAGCTGGAAATAACATGTGCCCCAGGGACACTCCCTCCCCCCCTTGGTCACCAGCCAGAGACTATGAAGCCATCAACTCCAAAGATGCATGCCCTTTCTTTTTTTTAGGTTTCTAAAGTTAAGCAGGGGTGGGAGAGAAAGGAGTGTAATGGATGGTATTGGGGGTCAGGGAAAAAGAGACGATGAGCTCTGGCTTAGAATGTAAAGGAATTATAAGGGAAGGGCTGGGCTTAGGGACAGAGATGAGAGCAGGACTCAGTATGAGAAAGGTTAGGGCCCCACCCTGAGGTGTAGGCCTGGCAGGAGTGGTAGAGGCATTGAGAAACAGCAGGAGTGCCGGGCACAGCCCACAAGGGTGAGCAAGTGGCCAGATTCCAGCTAGTCCAGCTCCTATTTTACTGTGTCCTGACCACTTTGCAAGTTAAAAATAAAAATATCTTTGCGGGCCCTCCCTGGTGGCTCAGCAGGTTAAAGCACAGCACTGAGAAGGTAAAGCCACTTCAGCATGAGTTCGATCCCCGCCCTGGAGGTGACCCACATGGTGCAGCAGACCTCTCCTGACCCGTCCACTGCTCTCCTCAGCTGTGTACTTCGTCTATCTGCCTGTTCTGCTCCCCACTCTGTCTCTAGTGAAGCCTCTCACCGCCCCTGAGCCTCTGGCCTGTACCCCAGTTCTGTATGCATAAATAAATAAATCTTTAAAAAATATATCTTTGTGTTAAGAACCAATGGACTCCTGGGCAAAAGACAGTCACACACCAGACTCAGTCAGCCCTGCTCAGAATAACCTGATAAGGACTCGTCCTTGGCTGGACGAGGGGGTCCCTACCACCATCCGTCAGTAAGAGGGGCTCACAGGCCTCAGCATTCTCCCACAAACAACACAGTTCAAATTGAACACCTGCTCTCCCTCCTGCAGGGGCCTCTCCATGTCTGCACCCCGTGCTGCCAGCAGCCCTACCCAGCGGGCAGCCCTGCCCAGGGGGCTCCCATACCTGAGGTCAGCATGTTGTTGATGAGCTCCAGGAAGCTCTCCTCGGCCACGTGCGCATCGGTGAACAGGAAGATTGTCGACTTGTTCTCAATCCCCAGCTTCAGGTAAAGGTTCTTCAGATCTTCCCGGAAATTGTTCTCAGAGTAGCCCCGGCTCAGGATGATCTCAAACACCTGCCAACACAGTTTCAGGGCCCCTGAGACCAGAGTCCAGAGCCCGGTCCTCAGCTTGGCAGGGGGGATGGTGGGGCACGAGCGGAGACCTAAGCCATTGCTCAGAACATGGGGAAAGGGGACACGCCTGGCATTCTGTGCTGGCACGGTTGGGGGATACAAGGGTGCAGGTGTGGAAAGGGCACCCTCAGTGCGAAAGTCATGAGTTACCTCAGGGCCAGGAGGCAGAGAACAGGGAAGTGAAGCCACGTGCAGACGCCCCAACCTGGGCAAGCCCACAACTAGACAAGGGAGGGAGGATGTGCGATGGAGCTAAAGGAGGAGGCATTGAAAATGTCTAAGTCAAATCATGCTGTTGCACACAAACTGGATAGGAGTGTCAACAAGAGCTGGAGTTTAAGTCACGGCTTCTCAGACAAGTGATTCTCTTGGCTCAGAGGTGGGAGCTTGACTCCTCCGCCTGACTCCTCCATTCCTGACCCCTCCCATCCTCTCACACACTCACACACCCCCATGCCCACACGAGCTCACACGCATGCACGTACACACACAGCCACAGAGATGCCCGCAAGGAGTCACAGTAATGTCCACTGGCACGTGAGGCTTCATACTCCATCACCGGCCCGCACACTGCCGCTATCACACACAGGAATGCATACACTGCACCTACGCCGCCACACTTTCACACAGTGACCTGTCTGCACATTCATGAGCACATATGTGCACACCCACGGCACGCACACTGACAATCACACGCCTGGTCGTACCACTGTGCTTTCAGTCGCACTCCCATGAACTCATGTGCTTGCTTCTGCACACACACAGCCACAGCCTTAATCTCTTGTACACGCTCTCAGCCTCATCACCAACATGCAGTCACACAGACCACGCTGCACAGGTGTCTTTCAGCTGCATGCAAGTTAGTGCAGCCTGTTGAAACCTGCAGACCCGCTTCCTCCTCCATGGTGGGCACCTCCCACTCCCCTCAACGACTCACACTCAGCAAGACCCTGGCCCCAACCACCCTCATCCCAGGACACAGGCTCCTCCTCCTCCTCCCCCTCTGTCCTTCCTGCCCCTCCTCAAAGCCAGGATGCGGAACCAGGGGATACTGAGCCAGAATCGCCAGGACTACGCAATGGAAGAGGCCAGCTTGCCAGAGGGTAAAGTCTGATCTCGTAGCAAAAGGTAGATAGATGTTGAAAAGCAACTACATTTTTATTCCACATTTTATTCAATTTTAAAGATAAACCAAGCACACTAATTTTTTTACTTCCTTAGAAATACTTTGACCGGCTAGTCAGTGTTTGCGAAATGCTGTCAGCGAAAGAAGTAACTTGCTTGCTATGTGGACAGTTCTAACTAGTAAGCATCCAAGTAGGTGGCTCACAAACGGAAAGGACAAGTGTCCAATTCACGTAGAAAGACACTCGAGCTCACTATTTGAAGACAGAAGTGCTCACTTAAGACAAAATATCTTTCCATCGGCAAGAATCAGGGAGTAGCTGAGCCAACAAGCATGTGTCTCAGGACACAGCTAGAAGACAGCGGTCCCCAAGGCCAGTCCTCAGCGTGCACAGATACGGAGGACCACAGGAGACCCTGAGGACAGGTGGACGCAGAGACCCAAGCACTACAGCGACGTCTGGGGAGACAGGGCCAGCAGCGACAGAGACGACACCCCTTCCAGATTCAGTCTCCACCTGGGGAGGCACCAGAGTGGGCATGGCCAGGGGCCCATAGACACTGTCCAAGGTTCTCAGGCACTGGGGGGAAAGGGGCCCTGGCCAGGGTTGGTGGGGGCAGAAAGCACGTGGTACTTGGGAAAGCTCGCAGCAGCTTCTGAAGGGATTAAACACAGACTCAACACCTGGCCCAGCCGGGTCACCCCTGCCGGGCACAGGGACTGGCAGTGATTCTCTGTAGCAGCGTCATTCGCACAAGCCGAAGTGTGGAAAGAGCTGGAATCCCTATCACCCAGTGAACAGGCAGGCGGAAAGGGCCCTGCCATGCTTGTAACCCAGCCATGGTGTGCGAAGGGAAGGCAGCCCCGTGCCACGGCCACGGGATGGAGCGAGAAGGCCAGATGCAGGCGGGGGAAGCCTGCCACAGAGATGGCAGGCTGTCAGTCTACTCAGCAGAAATCCAGAATAGGAACATCCTTAGAGACGGGAAATCCATCCCCGATTCTCAGGGCCAGGGCAGAGGCAAGGGGTCGTAATGGCTGAAGTGTTTAGGATTCTTTTGGGGGTGTCAAAGGTGTCCAAAAGCACAGTGGCAATGGCTGCACCAACTTTAAAGATACCAAAAAAAATCTTTGCAAGGTGCACCATGAGTAGGTGCTTGTGCGTTCTGGCTGTGTGGCTACGGCACAAGCTGTGGGCACACCTGCCCCACACAGGGGCACGGGCACGGTTCGCAGGGTCTTTTGGATTCAACTCTATGAAGACATCGCGCTGTGACCCGTTAGATGGTTTCAGTATTTGCGTGAACTCCCCAGGGGCCGGAATGGGCTTGACAGGCCTAGTCCTGGGAGGCGGAGGACTCACCTCACAGCCAGCGGTGAAGGCAGCCAGCCTGGCGAGGGACTGCTTCCCCGAGCCCCCGACCCCGACCAGCAGGGCATGGCCGCGGTCCAAGCGAATGCTGCGGTGCACGCGGGTCAGGTGCTCCAGGGCGTCATCAAAGAGGACCAGGTTCATTTTCATGTTGCTTTCATTATATTCCTCGAGAATTTCCTGCATGAAGAAAGAAGTTGGAAGGGTCTCTGGATTTTAAAGAAGAGTCCAGTCTCTCCCCCACCTCCTTGGTCCAGGATCCAAGGCAGAGTGGAGAGTTTTCTGGATGCCCACAGTTGTAGACATCATCAAACTGCTTGCATGTGGGGGTGAAGTGTCCCCTCCAACTCCAGGCACCCCCAGGATTCCCGTCTGTTGGTTTGCAGTGGCCGGGAGACTGCACTCACAGACTAAGGAGGGAGAGAGGGTCAGGAAACCAGACGAAAAGCTCCGCTGGCTGACCATTAGCCTGAGCCTCTCTAGCGAACTCAGCGGGGTGAGGGGCACCATCCCACAGTCATTCCCACACACCACTGGGCCTGGGAACTCCCGAACCCACACTCTGAGCCTGGGACAGGGTGCGGCTGTTTCCCAGCCCCCCATCCCGGGCGCCAAGGCAGCCTCAGCACTAGACACGATGCATGCTGGGGTGGGGGCAGTGAGCCCACTCGCACCTGGAACAGAGCCTTAGCTGCCTCGTAGTCCTGGATGTCTTCATAAATTCTAGCTTCCTCTTCTTGCAGTGCCATCCGAAAGTCTCCGAACAAGATCGGGTCCCTCATCACCGCCTCCACGTCACCTGGGAAGTGTTCCGTCACCAGGTGTTCTATGTGGCTTTGTACCTGACAACATTAGACAGCTTAAGGGCCCAGACTCCACAACGCACAAACACGAGATGAGGCTTGTGAGGAGCAAAGCCCGTGTGCTAGGGTTACCCACATTCGATGTTTTTTCTCAGTTGCCGCAAGATACTTGATAACCCATGTTGCTTGACCTGCTGATTCTTGCTGTCAGTGCCTACTTTTTTCCAACTCCTGACTTAGGGGAGCTAACCCTAGGACGGGGGTGCATGTTCACCTGTCTGTTCCCCCACTCTGAGCACTGACCAGCTGCTTGTCTGTTTCGTTGATCAAGCGGTCGTGGAAGACTCTCAGACACTCGTTCCTCCAGACCCTCACCATCTGGGTCACTGTTTGGAACCTGTGAGCAGAAGTGAGAATAGCCATGAAGGCATTTAGAAGAGGGGTCGGTGTTATTTTCAGACAACGCCCAAGATGCAGAGAAGGACATTTCTGTCATCCTTTACCCCCAGCTGCATGTTCATGAAATGAATCACCTGATGAATGAGCACAGGTGTTAAGAGCAAAGATGATCATAAAGGCTCACACATAACTTTCCCTACTGCTGCCACCTACAGATGACACAATGACATAAGTCAGTACCTGAACCTCCCTTGCTCCTACTTGCTAGAATAGATGAATTTAAACCAGCCACTGGCAGCATCTTTTCCTAAAAACCTGCTCCTTCTGGCTACAATTCTGGAATATTCTCTGGTTTCTGGCCAAGGATCCTAGCTCCATCCAAAATACCTAGAGCTGCCTTTCCTGACTTTCCACGCCATACCCTTCGAGGCACCCGAGAATAGAGCTGGGTACGTGAGAACAGGGCTGGGTACATGAAAAGTCCTTTATTCACTCATTTGTCAGTCTGAGGATCCTTAGTTCACAAGATCATGCTACCTGTGTAAATACTAGTATAAATACCCAAGTCTTACCTCAAAGAGGAAGCTTCTTTGCCCAGACCTCAATCCCTCTGTTTTATGTGCTCACGCTCCCAGGGACACACACAGCTGAACCGTCTCCTTTAGCCCCCCACAGGCAGAACAACTGGGCTGTGAACTGACGTCTCCACGCAGGCACCCCGGACTTCAGAAGCGAGAGCAGAGAGCAGCAGAGCAGCCCGGGGGGTTCACACACCTGCCCGTACATCCTTATGCCACCTATCTTTCAACGCCAGGACTTACAAGCCACCGGCATTCAGCCAAACACTCTTTTCTTCATTGAACAGACACCAAAAGACTTTGGATAAACAATTGATATGTCGATTCATCAAATTCACTCATACATCCTCTGTCTTAGAAGAATTTAAAAAAAGAAAAAGACCAAACCAAGGTCCCGGGGAAGCACATCATACATAGTGAGCCAGGACCATCTCACCGCTCCGGGTTAGTGAGGACAAGGCCGTTGAACACCCGCGAGAGGTCCCGAAGGTTGAAGATATAGTGGAACTTGGATGGGGTGGGAGGCAGCTCCTGCACGATGCTTTTGTAAAGGGCCAGCGTGCAGGAGGTCAGCTTGTTGGTCACGGCCACGATGCTCTCATGAAACACCTGGAAGTGAAAGGGCCCCAGGTGTCTGTCAGCGGATGACAGATCAGCTGGCGGGGGTCGGGGGGGGGGACAGCCATGAGGAGGAGCATGGCCCTGAGGCTCGCTCCACGCGGGCACCAAGTGCCAGCAGCCAGGCGCCACAGCTGCTGCTGTCCGAGCGTGTTCATGTGAAATGTTCAAATGAGGCAAACTCAGAGACAAAAGGCACATTGGAGGCTGCCAGGGCCGGGCGGGTAGACAGAGTTACTGCTGGGTGGTGACTAGACAGGCAGTGGTCTCACAACACGTTAAACATACTAACAGCTGCCCAGCAGAAATTTTACCATGAAATGACAAGACCAGAGAAACTCAGTGTCCCACTACTCTGGTTCCTTAGGTTTCCACACTCATTGACAAGCCCGCAGGCCGGCTCTCAGTTTGAGTTTTGTTTGATGGGCGTGGAGCCCCCAGTTCTGAAAGCCAGTGGCCTACGGTGGCATGTGGACCCATCAGGAGCCCACACTCCTACCCACAGCAGCTGGCCATAGCACACCTTGGCCTTGGCGGCCTTGTGCCTGACGTGTGCAAGGCCAGGCTCAGGAGGTCTTCACTTCAACGAACGCCTCCGTTTGTGATGCCAACTACAACATCGTAATAACCGCAGCAGCTGGAGCGAGGATCTGCTGCGTGCTGGGAAGGGCGCCTCATGCTCTACCCGTGGCCCCTTAACCCAGTGGGCTCACAGTATCAACCAGTTGGGTTATATTCTTCTTGGTTTCTCTTCTGGGATTGAAAGGAATTGGAATGCCCTTGGGGACCACTGAGAGTGCAATGGGCATTCTGTGCCCAGCCCACATTCATGCCAGCACCAGGCCTTCCCGCCTTGATTACCAATGAAAGCCAAGTTACCGAGGTGTGGCCTTTCAGGATGGAGAAGTAAATTAAATGCAGAGACTCCTCGGAAGGAAACAGAACATTGAAGACGCTGAATAGTGACATGAATCTAGGATCCACTTCATTGCGGCCGCCTCCAGCTTTTCCCATCGCAGCAATAAAGCCAAGGTCGCGGATGTTTTTGCAGTTCAGCTCCTTCCCACGGTCATACAAGAAGCCTTTCTCTAGCAGCAGTTTCAGCAAGGCAATTGGCTGCTGTGTGCCATATTCATCCACCTCGAATTAGTTTTAAGGAAAGAGAGAACATAGCGGTGTAAAGCAGAACCTCTGCAGCGTCTGCGGTCATCTGCACTCTTTCTGACGCCTCTTACTCTCAGAGCATTTTGGTCGAGAGGCACAGGGCTTCTCTAAGTTTGCAATTATAAAATCATTTATCATATTTTTTGTAACCAGGCTTATGGGTCATTGTTTTTCAAGACTTATTTATTTGTGCATAAGGAACTGGGGTACAGGACAGAGGTGCAGGGGCAGTGAGAGGATTCACCAGAGACAGAGTGGGGAGCAGCACAGGCTGATCGACGAAGTACACTGTTCAGGGGAGCAGCAGACCAGTCAGGAGAGGTCTGCCGAGCCATGTGGGTCACCTCCAGGGCCAGGGATTGAACTCACACTGAAGCAGCTGAAGCTAGCTTGCAGTGCTATGTCCTAACCCATTGTGCCACCAAGGAGGGCCCATTTATCATATGTTTAAAAGTCTGTCTTCCTCACTGGACTGTAAGCTCCATGAAGGCAGGGACAATACAGGTATTTCATTCGTTACTGCATGGGATGTACTCAAAAATATACATGTGGGGGGCTCCCTGGTCTAGGGGTTAAGTCTCAGTGCTATCACCACTGTGGCCTGAGTTCAATTCCTGGCCAGGGAGCCAGCCCACATGGTGCAGCAGACCTCTCCTGCCTCGTATACATAAGTAAATATTTATTTACTCGTATGCATAATATTTATTTACTCATATGTATAAGTAAATGCATACTTGTGTGCATAAGCAAATAAATCTTTTATACATATATATGAGTGTATTTTTTTTAACTGGGTGGGTGGACAGATAAATGGATGGACAGGTGGGTGGGAGGATGATGGATGGGAGGATGGCTGCTGTCTTTGCATACTGTACATTTAGAGACTAGATTTTCAGAAATCAAAAATGGCTTTTGGAAATGAAACAAATTGAAACTCCAGTATCAGAAGACTGCTCCTCTCAGGCTTTGACCTGAGCATGCTAAGTTTCCTCTTCCTTGTAAATCCAGAAGAACTTTTGGGGTGTGTATATGAGTCCCATATACAAAGAACTGAGAGCAGAACTCTTATCAAAAGCACAGCTCGTTCAGAAATGACTCAGCTCCAACAGTCTGAGCTCTCCGTCAAGAAACTGGGGAGCACAGCCCGAGAGGGAATGTCCCAGCACGCAGCCCTAGCCACAGCCCGCAGGGGCTATGCCCAGTCAGTCCATGCTGGCTTCTCACACTCGCAGGCTCCACACCCACACGGCGGCCACGTGGCCACAGCGCTCACCAGCCCCCTCGCAAAGAGCGCCCCCACCTTTGGCATGTTCAAGTCATCCATGAACACCAGGAGGCGCTTCCCCATAGGCGGCCCATACATGTCCTTGGTTCGCTTTTCCACGTTTGCTTCCAGATTTCTTTGGATGTCCATGGACGTGGTGCGGGAGGAGAAATTGACCACCAGCACCATCTGCAACAGAGGAGACCGTTCCAGGTGGCGGCTTGGCTCTGCAGAACGGCGAGCGTGAGCCCGTGCACGCCCAGCTTCTCGAATACAGACAAGCTCCTGAACTGGCTTGTCTGTACCCTGGTGTGAGCATCCACGGGTATTTTCTAAGTACTAAAGCAAGAATTCGTTCTTTCTGGTAGGTTATATGAGGCAGTGACAGGTGACACCTGTGAGCCTTAGGGGCAAAGTGGACTGGAGGGCGGGGGGCTGGTCTGCACCATGTTAGGGAAGGGACCTCCAAAAAGCCATTTCACCTCTCAGAGCCCCATTTTTCTCACCTGGAGCCCTGAGGAGTAGCTTCCAGACAGCTCCCAATCATTCTCCCCTCCCCCACACACACCACACTGGGTGGTTCCCAGCAGCAGTGGGCAGAAGAGACAGCCTGTGGTTTCCTCAGGTCTCAGAGGCATGGGAGCATCTGCTTTGCCATCTGTCCCAGACGCTCACTCGGAGGGACTGCTGCTGTGTTCGGAGGGCACTCAGCAGCCCTTGAGGGGGCGCAGGGGCCTGCGATCTTGGAAGAGCTTCCTTTAGCCTCGGGCATGTTTTCAAGTGAGGACAGGCCCAGTAACCTTCCGGGCAGCCATCTATAGCTCTGGCCAGAAGCACCGCCCGAGCTGCTGCCACAGCCCTGACCAGCAGAACCAGCGTGGAGCCAAGGCGAGCTGCATCAGTGGCTGTGTCGAGCAACTCAGCACACAGCTGGACAGGCACGGGCTCAGCCCAGGGACACCTCCGAGAAACTTGCAGTTAGGTGGTTTAGTCATTGTGCAAACGTCCTGGAGTGGGAGACGCAAGCCTACAGGTACCCCTTAATGCAACTGGGCTGCATGGTACAGCCCCTGGGTACCACTGTCCTATGTCTGGCCCTCACTGACCAAAGTGCTACAAAGTGGCCCATGATAGTGGATAATGAACAGCAAGAGGAACTCACATTAGTCTCTTCATTGAGATTTTTGAGGAAGTTCTGGGTCGTGGCTGTCTTGGAAGTGCCAGATTCACCAACCAAAATGACAGGCTGCTTGATCTTCACCATCTGCTCCAAGATCCAGGTGGTGCAGGTGGTGTCCACTGTGTGAACTGAGGGACAGGCAAAGAGAGGGGCATCACGGGAATAATGCCAGGGGGAGACGCAACAGGAGGAGCCCCTGACGTGGCCTGAGATGTGGACAAGGCCTTCTGAGGGGCCCTCCCACCTGGCCCTCGCTGGGACCGCTTCATGGGATCACACCCCACAAAGCCCACCCACAGGGAGGGCAAGGAGTCTGCCACAGGCCCGTGGCCATGGGGCCCTGCCAGACGGAAGACCCAGCTGACTCTGACACCCAGTCCCGCCTGAGACCAGCAGCCCAGCTTCCCCGCTGCCCACGCCAGCCCCCATCTGCAGGATTCCCTGGCCAATGGCCCCTCTGAGGAGAGGGTAAAGCCACAAAGTCTGGCTCCCCCCATGTTCCCCTCTGCTGCTAGCTTTGAATCCTGACTGGCTCCTCGGAAAATGGATATGTTGAGTCACTCCATGAGGACCCAATCAGACCTGTGTGAGAAAATCATCCAGCCTCTGTGCCAGAGGAGTGTTTGGAACATGAATTACCACAGAGACAGCTCCTCACAGTCTCACCAGAATCTCACCAGAGACGTCTCACCACAGAGACACCTGTGGCCTATGGTACCTCAAGGTACCTCAATGTGGTCCTAAAACAGTGATTTACGTGTTCCTTCCAGCACCCCAGCAGCCCTGGGAGCCCACGGGCTCATGAGGGAGCACAGGGCAGTGCCCACTACCCCCCACCCTGTCAGGTCACCTGCCTGTGGATAGAGCTGAATCGCCTGGTGCCAGCAGCACACGAAGAGAATCCAAGTGCCCCACCCCTCTTGGCAAGGCCCACAGCTTTCACTCCTCACCTCTGGAGAGGGGCTCGAGAGGACCATGGAAGCCTCGGGTCATTTCACTTCCTTGTGGAATGAGAAATGCCTGCTCTTAAGCCAGGGGGGAGGGGCTGGCTCTCACTCACCCAGGATGTCAATGAATTTCCTCTCAGCATCGTGGACATACTCAGGAACCAGTTTATTCCACGGGATCCACTTCTTCTGTGTCAAATCGAAGTGAAAGTCATATAGGCTGGGAAGGTGGCCTGCAGGGAACAAGCCTCTTTTTGGGTCCACCACAGGTGTGGAAACACCCCGTCCATTCTGGCCCTCGCTGGATGGCCCAGAGCAGTGTGGCCAAGTCCTCAGAAGGGCACTTCTCGTCCACTAGACAGGAGTCCCAAGTCTGAGGGACAGGCCACTGGCTTATGGCCAGGGGTATACTGAGCATCAGAACAAACACTGCCCACCTCGCCAGTGACCTCCCAGCCCTTCTCAGGAGCACAATGCGAGGAGACAGAGCCTAAAGGCCTCAATTGCTTTCTGACCCTAAAAGCATAGAAGAAAAAGAAACCTCTCTGAACTTTTTCTGAGACTCATTTTTACATACTCACATATCTGGGGCACACCCACACCCTGAGGCCTGCGGGCATCCAGAACCCAGGAGCAGAGGGACCCACAAGCAGAGACTGAAAACTCCAGGACCTAGAGAAAGTCTCTTCTTGTTTTGTGTGCAGAGGGCCCTGGGGCTCACCCAGCCCTCAGCTGAGCCCGCACTGCATCGTACAAACCTTTTCAGCCAATAGAATTTAACGCCTTTGGTCTCAACCCTAACCCTGGCCCTTCAAACTACATAACCTCATTTCCTTTAACAGGGGAGATGACTTCTCCAGGCTGGAGACCACCATGACCCAAATTCCAGTCTCTGGTCAACCCCTGCTCTCCTGGCCTCTCCTGTTTGGCTTGCAGTGACCGGTGGCAGGCCTTGGGCTGGGCAGCAGTAAGACCAAAGGACCTGAGCTTACTGGGGTGGTGGGTCAAGGGGGGCCAGACAGAGGCCAGTGAACAGAAAGCCCAATGTGGAGCGCTAAGTTCTGTAATGGGCAAAATTCAGGGGCCACATGCATCCCAAGACGGAATCTAAACAAAATGGGCTTCAGGTCGCTGGGGGAACCTCAGTCCTTCCCACTGTCAACATTAGTGACCTTGCCTAAAGAGAACGGGGGCCACTGGGAGGCGGCAGAAGAAGCAGAAAGCGTGAGGGGGGCCAGGAGGCAACGGGACAGAAGGTAGAAGAGCACGGAGTGGGCAGGTGGGATGGAGCCTACAGGGTGGCAGCCATGCCAGGAGAAGCAGGGGGGAGGGGGTTATGGGGGCAGGCTGGGGGTGCCTTTTAAAGTGCCTGCTCTCTACCTCACAGGCACTGGGAGTCGCTGCAGTTAACCCTTCAGTGGCAGGCATGGTCAGATTTGCAGTAGTCAAAGATCAAGATGGCTGCAGTGGGGGAACGGATTTGTGGGAGGCCAGAGCAGAGAGGGAGATCTGTGAGGCTCCCACCTGGTCCAGGGCAGAAGCCATAGGATCAGGGAACATGGGCAAGTGGTGCTTTAAGAGAACGGGGGTGGGGGGGGGAGGTAGGGTTGACAGGTGTGAAGTGAGGAGCCAGGGAGGGAAGAAAGTGTCAAGATCGCTGATATGGAGGGAGAAAGGAAAAAGATGACATAGAAGACAAGTCATAGGGAGGAGGGAAGGAATACAGACAGCTGGATGGATGCAGGGACAGACAGACATGAATGGGTAGATAGAAGACAGAAAGAGATGGACAGACGGACAGATGGACAGATGGACAGATAGTAGAGAAGGATTCAAACATAACTGAGCTCAGGAATCCAGGGAGGACTCTGAGGGAGGAAGACTGGAGGCAAGAAGCTATGGGCCAGTGAGACGTTTCAGTGATGGCATGGAGAGAGGAGGGAAGGCCCAAGTCCATGGCCCATGTAAGGGAGAGCAGTGGTGGGCAGCAGGTGGAGGATGCTGGACTCTGGCAGGCAGGGAGTGGTCAGGCCCGGCCACAGGACAGTGTCGGAGAGTGGGACATAGGGAGAGGGCAAAAAGTAGGGGGAGAGGGTCAGGGCAAAGCTTCTGGGTGAAGAGGAGAAAGCTGTGAAGCCAGGAGCCCAAGGAGGGAGGAGGGGACAGGCCCCAAAATCTGGGGATCAGGTTGGACTTGGCCTGGGGCCCTCCTCCCCTGATGAGGGAAGGAGCAGAGATGGGTGCTCAGTAGGGCATTGCAGATTGACCACTGAGGAGGACAATTCCCAACCCAGGTGTCTGTGTTCCCCTTAGAGGCAAGAAGGGTCATCTGTACAGAGGGAGAGGGCAGGGTGAAGGTTTAGGCTGAAAGGAGGTAAGTGGTGCCTGTGGGGACAGGAAAGAATTCAAGGGCACAGGGCTCAGTGTTGTACAGCCTGGGCAGGAGATAAGAGTTGGGATTCATTGAAGAGACTCAACACAAGGACCATTGGCTAAGGGGGCAGGAGGCGCAGCGAGAGGCTGAGGGGCAGGCCAATGGCACACACAGGATGGGAGGATGGGAAGGACGTTTAAAGGATGGAGGAAGCAGGGGTCTAAGCTGAGGGGGATGTAGAGCTTTGACAAGCAAGGTCCCCAAAGGGGCTAGGCTTTTGCTGGAGTAGTTCATGCATTTGGACATCTAAGGGGACCACCAGGGGCTCTGACGCCCAGAGCTGGGAAGCCATAGGCCACGGCAAACAAGGCCATTTCCTCTAAAACCCAACCAGAGCATTCTGAGCATGGAAACAAGTTACCCTCAGTTCCTACCTGGCAGCTGCCCAGGAACAGCCCAAACCCCTTCTGTATCAGCAGTAGGCAAAGAAGCTATGCGCTTAACACATTCGTCGAACCTCATCCTCCCGTCCTCCAGCAGGACGGCACCCAGAGAGCAGTACAGAGCCTCTAAGAAGTAGCACTCCAGCACGTCGGGGTCCTCTATTTCCCCCTCCAGCAAGGCGTCCAACATCTTGGTCAACTGGGTTACCTTGTTCACAAGAAAATACCTGAGACATCCATACATTCCACTAGACCCCCGCACCTGCCCTCCCCCACCCCAGGACCAGTTCAGCCCCAGCGTGATGGGAACACACGGCCACCTTGCTTGTCATAGGATAGAGCTCAGCCTCTCATCCCAGGGTCGAGTGGGAAGTGCTCTGTCTTCTTTGCTGACCTGACACTTTCTTCCCTTGCAAGCCCAGTGGGTCTATCTTTAGGGAACAATTTTCTTTGCTAATAGTGATTGTTTCCTACCATATTGAGGTCTGTTTGAGGAACGATCATCTTCAGCTTCTCTCCTTGTCTTCCATCCACTATTCCTTCCACTATCACATCAATGAGATAGGGCACATATTTTCCAAAGAGGCTATCCAAAGTATTTACCTCTGCCTATGAAAAAGCAGAATTCCAACACATCGCCAAGGGTTCCTTTATTCAAATGAAAATTGGTGGAAGGTTCTTATTAAGAGGGGGTGAAAAATACCTTCTGATGAAAGATAACTCTGGCAAGTGAGTAAAGCCTGATGATAGTGCCTCAGAGTTCTAGAGATGTTCTTTGTAATACACTAGGATTTCATCTTCCAGTGCTTCATTTCACTGCCCCAGGGTGTACCCCACCACCTGGGGACTTAACAGAAAAGGGGCCAACCATCTTAGACTTCCAGCAACATGGCCCCAGTGCTCCAGCAAACAGCAGGAGGTACCTCTCCCTCTCAAGGAACTGCCGACCACCAGAGTGGAGGGGTTCTCTCTTCCCCAATGATTCTCTCACGTTTCCCTTTCCTGGAATGCTCATATCCTGATTTACAGTTCACCACCTGCCTCTTAGCCCTTCTAGACAGATAGCCGGGCTACCTCCATCCCTTGGAGAAAGTGTTCATGGCCTTCTGGGCCCAGTCTTATCATCTCTGCACCTTTCCATGAAAGCCATTGTTAAAATGATACACGTTCTGGGTAGCCATGCAGTACATCCCATGGTTGAAGTTCAGCTGGAGCCATCTAACCTCTGTTACACTCCAAGTTAGGTCCTTCACACCTGCAGTCATCCAACTGAGCAAAAAGGGAGAGCAGGCACACCCTAAGGCATGTGTCTCAGTAGCTGGGCTTGACTGAACCAGGGGTTATCAACTACAACCCACAAGCCAAATCTGTTCTGCTACCTGTTTTTCTAAATAAAGTTTTATTGGCACATGCTTATGCCCATTAAAGCACTGTGGCTGTTTTTCTGCCATGATGACTGAGTTAAATATTTGCAAAAAAAGAAATCATGATTTGCAAAACACAAAATATTTACTCTTCATAATGGACCAGGCGAGAAAATAACAAAAATAATGAACAACCATATACCAGAGACATTTTGTGGGGGTGGAGTGGGGAGTGGGATCAAAAACGGGGGTGGGGAGGGAAATGCACGGGATTATGGTGATGGCACACGGGTGACTTGGTGATGGGAAACCCGCGGGGATTACAATTGAGATGGACAAAATGATTTAAAAATACACTTTTGTAAAATAAAAAAAAAATATTTACTCTTCAATGTTTATAGAGGAAAAAATGATCAGCTTCTGGTCTAGATTAGCGAAATCATTACCTATCACACCAGCTATGAATTATCTGGACATTTAAAAAGTGTGTCTTCCACATTTTCATCCAATTTATTTATAATTGAGAGCTCTAGGTCATAGGTAGTTCAAGGTCAATGCATAACCCTCAACTGTAAAAATCCCTCTAAGTTATATCTATCTAATTGGCCATTAATACTAATAACTCTAAGTTCATTTTAGAAAGAATTTTTACCTTATTTTGTATTTGATTAACCCATTTTTGCCAGTATGGTTGATATTTCAAATTCTTAGGATCCACATAAACCATTCCACATCGTGAAACAGTTGCAGGGGAGGCATATTGTAAATCTCCAACCTGGAAAAACAAAATAAGTCATGTCAACAGCTATAACCAACTGAACATGTTTAAAAACTTTACAACATTAGAAAGCCCAAATCATTCCCACATTAACACAGCTTTCATGAGGCTTCTAGCCAAATAAACAGGTTTGTAATAGGAAATTTACACATCTCTGATCTACCCCCTCTTTTCTCTTAGTATAAAATTAATATAAAAATTAATATGCTGTGAAATAGAAAAGCATAAAGAAGAAAGTAAATTATCCAAAACTCTACCAAAAAGAAACAAACATTTCTTTGGAATACTTTCCTTTCAGTTTTGTTTTTTTTTTTTTTAAGAGAGCTAAGATAGTATGAAGTTTAGTATGGATGCATCTAAACCAGCAATATTAACACACATGTCTCTTTTTCTATGGAAAAGAAGATCCATTCCATTCAGCCAATAAGGTAACAAAGTACACAAATACTCATGCATCGATGAATTCTGCAGACCAGTTAGTAACAGCATTAACAATTAGCTAGGATGAAAGCAAGTCCCAGGACCACAATAAGGAAATAGGTTGTGAGAATGAGAAGTCCATATTGTAAGCAGGGAATGGAGGTTCCTAGGAAGTTGTCATAAGGAAAAAATGGGGTCCCAACAAAATTCTTGATGCACTAGAAAGTTGGGAGGGGGAGGTTGGGAATGAGGATTAGATAAAGGCAAACAATATGATAGGAAAAAGAAAGCAATTACAAACTCTGAACAAAATAAATGGCCCTAAAAGAAAATGAACAGAATCATGTATAAGAGTTGACTCTATAATGTAAATCCTATTTACAGATTTAACTGACTTAGCAACATAGTGTTCTGAGGAGAGAAGACAGACTATGGGTATAAATGATGAGCCCTAGGTGCTTTTCACAGCAGTCAATAGATAAAATATATACTTGACATAGGAAGAAAGAGCACATGAAGCATGTTACTCATAGATACTGGAGCACCACCAGAAAAAACAGCTCAATAGTGAAAAGCGGTTAACCTCTGGCATAAATTAAAGAGGGTTGAGAGGAATAGGTAAGTCATGCTCATCATCAAACTTTTCTGGTTATTTAGGAGTTTTCAGTAAATTATATTTATTATTTATTTAACAAGCATTCAAAGTTTTAATTTTAAAAAAGTTTTTTGTTTCAACTTGCCTCAAAGAGTAGAGCACAGTGTGCTTGCAGCCGAATGCGCTCACCATTGGCCAATGTCAACAGCTTGTTGTCATCCATCACAGAATTCATGTTTTCCACCCAAAGAGCATCCACATCACCATCAAATAAAATATACCTGCAGTAGCCAAAGAATAGTGAGCCTAAAAGGCTTCCAATGATGGTATTTGGTGTAACCTCCCCACTGGTATTAAGTGTCTTTTCCCAAGGTTTTCTAGCCAGGATCTGAAACAGATCCTACTTGGTCCAAAGGGTTGGAAATTTAAAAAAAAAAAAAAAATTGTTTGGTAGCTACCAACATTGAAGAATCAGGAAACAGCATTAACATTAAACTAGAATGAAAGCAAGTCCCAAGACCATAATAATGAAACAGGCTGTGAGAACAAGAAGTCCATATTGTAAGTAGGGAATGGAGGTTCCACACAAATATCTGGATTGTTTTGCTTTTCTAGCAAAAAGATGTGTCCATCCAAAACCTGTGACTGTGACCCTGTTTGGAAAAAAAGTGATTGCAGATGTATTTAAATTAGGGATTTTGAGATGAGGTCATCATGGATTATCCAGGGGGAAGCCAGCACTCATCCAAAGACTGGTCCCACATGGGGAGAGCCATGTGGAAAGGGAGGCAGAGACCCAAGGGACACGGCCACAAGGCCAGGGGTATCTGAGCCACAGCAGATGGAGGAAGGAAGGAAGGACTTTCCCCTGGTACCTCCAGAGGGAGTACAGGCCTGACTGTCCTTTACTGTTCCTCCCACCAGAGGAATTGTGAGATAATAAATGTCTTGTTTTAAACCACCCAACATCTGCTAATCTGTGACAGCGGCCCCAGGAAACTGAACCACCACAAATGATGTTTGACCTGCTGGGTCCTGGGAGAACCTGAGTCTAAGTGCTGCTTTACGTGCTGTCTGTCCTGGTAGCAGGTCTACTTTGCCTTTGAGAACTCTGGTTTTCAAGCTCCATGACACTTCAATGGTGTGGCTAGAGTGGACTCCACTGCAGCAAAGCCTGTCTCCTAAGGAGGGAGCTAATCCCATTGGATTGGCTAGTGATTGGATAGTGCTGCCATTTAATTCACAGATCCGAAGAGCTGGACAGTTTTTTTCTTTTTCTGCACTGATCCTATGTTTTCTTCCAGTATTTTTTTCTTTTAATTTTTTAAATAATTACAAGCCTATAAAGAATGCAGTATTAAAAGAACTCCCCTCATACCCTTCAACCAGATTCTCCAAATGATCAATTTCTTGCCATGTGTGAGCTCCTGCTCTCCCTGTCTCTTTGGGTCCTTTGAGAGGATGTCATAGACTTCATGCCCTTTGTTTCTAAATACCTAAGATGTATGAGCTAAGAACAAGCACATAAACACAGGGCAATCATCAAGTTCATGGGATGGTGTCGATATCGGTGTCTGGCAGCCCACACCCAGATGTCACTCTCTGTCCCCATTTCATATTCCTGGCTGGAGGCCTAGACTTAGTCTGCCATTGACAGACAACAGAACCATTGGGTGAAGGTTTGACAAGGAAGGAGCTATCTGCGGCTCCCCACCGGCTGTGTTAGCAGCACCGTAGCCAGCTTGTCACGGCTAAAATCAGCAATCGTGGTGCAAACCATGATGGCCTTGGGTGAGATGGGATTCCTGTGACAACACATAGTCTGACTCCAACTCTGAGCAAGCCCCAGACACCCAAACTGCGGGCATTCTGTCCAGTGGCTGACCTAGAGACTTCTAGAACTTCATTGCCATAAAAGATAAAGAAAATATGAAATACTGCTCAAAATTAGAGGCTACCCAAGAAACAGAATAACTGAGCAAGGCAGAGTCTTGGATTGACCCCCCAGTTAGGAGAGAATGTTAAAAGAGGTTGTTCTCTGACTGACCTTGCCAAGCAGGGAGCCTGGCGATGCAGCCAGCCCATATGCAAAGTCCTGGTTAGGGGTGAGTTCCCTGTCTGCCCTAGGCCTCCTTTCCGCCATGGTGAACTGGGGCAGACACAGTGGAGGAGGCTGGGCGCCCCACCAGCCTGCTTATTTGTCAGACTTACCCAGTTAGTGGGGACTGACCCACTACTCTTTCCTACTCACAGTTACTCACTTTCTCTCCTTCTTATCTGTTGGTCTGTTCATCTCCCTGAAGATGTTGGACAGCACCCCATCAGTCCAGTCACGGGTGCTGGGGTCCAGGATGCCGTAGAGTTCTATGACACTCACAGCCTTAGGGTTCAGGATATACAACTTCGTCATCAGCCCGAGCCTAAATCAGAGGAGAGGCTTCACCATCGGTCCAGGTAGAATGCAATCTCCATCTGGGCACCAATGTGTACAGCCAGACATTTGAGATCTGACTCAAAATTTAAGACCAGGTTCATACAAACTCTACACTGGGGTTTCCTCACTCATGGGCAGTGGCTTAGTGCAATGCAAAAGGGGCACATTTCACAGAAGACGTGGCCCCAACACGCAAGGTCTGAACTGAAGGCTTGGCTTTGCCATGAGAAGCCGAGTATCACGTATATTTCATCTTCCCGTGCATTACATATACATGCATATGGTATATTTAGGAAAATATTTCATAATTAGCATATAGGAGATAGCATTGCATTATATTTATTAGTCACCCAGCGTGGTACACAGATCTTCACAGTACTGTCCAGTCCCTCATCGTTACAGGTTATCTACTCTGTGTTGCTGACTTTACATCCTACTAGGATGCTCACAGACTCCCGCATTGGCATAGGATCAGTCTATTCACAGAGAACTAACTGCCATGCAAACCACCATTCATCACTAACATAACAAAAAAAATAGTGGCATCCAGCTACACATGTCTGTGGGTGCTAGTGTGCTAATTATCAAACAATGAGCGAACCTAAGAGTGAGATGGGGTGGCCACAGTGCAGGCCACTTTGAGTCAGAAACAAGAAACAAAAAGAGACTATGACCATCGCTCATTAGAATTTAAAGACCATCTTGGACAGTTAAGGTCATGGGGCTTTTGCAGCTTGCTGTAGTTTGCTGGGATATTAGCATCCATTGACTCTAGTTCTTGCTTAGGAGAGAGGAGGAAGGTCAGAAAACCAGTCTTGGGTAGGTGGGCTTGATGCCATCTACACGGGGAGTGTGGGACCCCTCCTCCCAGGCTACATTCTCCTGTAGGAAGGACATACCTCCCAGTTACTCCAATGATCTAAAGTCCCTGGCTTTCCCTAACGGAGCCATCAGGACACCAAGAAATATGACTTACCAAGTCAGCCTTCAAAATATCTTACAAGAGAGTTTGTGAAATACTCGCCTCACAGACAACCTCAGGATATTCTAAAGCTCAAAGGGTCACAGCTAGACCTTCTAAAATGTTTTATTAAATCAGCAAAGGAACAAGCGAAAGCACACTGATCATAGAAAGTGTTTAACACAGTTGCCCTCCCAGGAAGTCAGAGAACAGGTTGGGGCCAGCTAATATGGTCACCACCTGGATGCCCCCCACCCCTGAGGCCACACTCACTTGGTCTGGGCCTGGCACAGCGTGTTGATGACCACAGACTTGCCCCCTCCCGTAGGCCCCACCACCATCGTCGTGTGGCGGGTCAGCATGGTCTCGAACATCTGGACCACCTTGTCCACCTATGGGACGAATGCCAGCAGCTTTATGGAGCTGTGATTCCCATGCCCACAACTCACCTACTTGACACATACAACTCAATAATGTTTAATATGTTCAAAAATTGTGACACCAACGACCACATTCTGTTTCTTTCTTTTCCTTTTTTTTTTTTTTTTGTCTTCATCAAGGTAACATTGGTTTACAGCATGCTTGTTGTCCCATATTCCATCTTAAAGCATCTTCACTGCCCTTCCCCTCCCCCCAAAAAAACTCCCATTAGGCATCTTGTCCAAATCCAGAACTCAGCCCTTGACAACCACAGATCCGCTTTTGGATTTGTGGGTTCTCAACATCAAAAGAGAACACCATCAGTGGAAGCCCATCCTTTGTGGCCCTGTGTGTCTGGCTTATTTCACTGAACATCATGTTTTAAGCTTTTCCACGGTGCGAGAGGTGCAGGGCTTCCTTCCTTTGTGTGGCTGCATAATGTCCCACTGGCCGGGACATTATTCTGTTTTGTTTCTTTATTCATTCACTAGTGGGCATTTGGGTTATTTCTACTTTGGGGCTGCTGTGAACATTAATGTACAGGTGTTCTGGGGACACATGCTCTCATTTCTTCTGGATATAAACCTGGGAGTGGAGTGGAGTGGAACTGCTAGCTCAGATGGCAATTCTGTTTACCTTTTTTTTTTTTAGGATTTTTTTTAAAGATTTATTTATTTACTCATATAGAACTGGGATATAGGCCAGAGATGCGGAGGGTTAGAGGATTCGATGTGGAGGGTGAGAGTATTCACCAGAGACAGAGTGGGGAGCAGAACAGCAGATCGACAAAGTACACTGCTGAGGGGAACAGCAGGTGGGTCAGGAGAGGTCTGCACGCCATGTGGATCTCCTCTGGGGCAGGCGGGGATCGAACTCACGCAGAAGTGGCTTAAGCTTCTCAGTGCTGTGCTTTAACCCACTGCGCCACCAGGGAAGGCCCCAATTCTGTTTAACTTTTTAAGGAACTACCAGGCTGTTTTCCAAAGCAGGTGCACCGTGAAACATTCCTCCCATAAAACATCTGCTTTTCAACAACTACCTCTAGAGAAATAGTCAAGGCCAAGAGCAGTGCAGGGGGTTCTTGTCCAGGACCATGCCCACACCCAGGCCAGAGGCTCCTGATGCACCCCCCCCACCCACCCCATGGCTTGAGCAGATGCAGCCACTCCCAGTTTGAAGCTTTGGACAGAACAGTCTGTCAGTGAATTTTGGCTTAATGATAACTTATAGCCCATATGGGCTTCAGATGATCAAAATCTCACCAGTAATAGCTAAATTAATTTGTGTGTGACTTAGAAAAAAATAAGGTGGGGTATAGAGAGAACATTAGATGGCTCAATCCAAAATAAATTGAGGGTCCCAGAGGTGAAAGTGGGAGGTACAAGAGGGGCCCAATAGACACCTATGGAGGATTATAGGGCTTTGTTGGTAAATGTGGGGTGGTGACAAACATTGGAAGAAGTATGACTCTGTATCCCTGAAACATATACAGTAATTAAACGTTACCCCAATAAAAAAATAGTACATTTTTTTAAAAAAATGGAGTGCAGTGTCTCCATACAGTAGAATAGTGTACAGCCTTCAGAAGGAAGAGGATTCTGACATCTGCTACAATAGGATGAGTCTGGAGGCCATGATCTGTGTGAAACAAGCCAGACACAGGAGGACAGATACATATAGGTGATTCCATGTTGATGAGTTCCATAGGAAGTCAAATCCATAAGATAGGAAGTAGAGGATGGGTCCAAGGGCTGGAAAGAAAAGCAGGTGAGTTTGCTGATTGAAGATCATCTCGAGGAGGAGAAGGTGTGTGATGACTTTTCATGTCCCCGAGCCACAGACTTAAACCCAGTTAAGGTGGTGACCTTTTAGGTTACATGTTATATTTTACCACAATTTTTAAAAATTGAGGAAAAATGGCTAAGATGGCATACTCTATGTTATATGTCTTTTACCACACTTTTAAAAAATGAAACAACCAAATGGCCCCGGGAAAAGGCAGAGGGCTCCACTGGGCATAGCTCACCTGGACAGGTAAGACAATGTAGCCGTTCTCCTCCAGCACCTGTTCCACGGCGTCATTGAAGTCCGGGTAGCGTACACGCGGGCAGTCAAGTCCAGGAAACAAATCAGAGATCAGCCCGAGGAAGAGAGGGACATCCTCAAACACGAACTTGGGCAGGTTCATGTCCCGGAGGGCTCTCATCAGCACTACGTCCTGGGTGGAACCGAACACAGAGTCCACAGAGAGCTTTGCCCAGGGGCCAGGGCCAGGAAGGCCTCCCATGAGCAGCCTCGAGAGAGAACGGGAGACCCAGAGCAGACTGAGGTGCCCACATGAGAGAATCATCATGGCTGCTCCTGCTTTCATTCGCAAATAGGGGAAACACCGAGTTCATGCCTAGGCTGTGTTTATCCCCCACCTCTGCCCCACCATCCTGTGGTCAGAGGCTGACTGGAGCATCACATACTTGGGCACAGAGAAGACGTTGAACTCAGCCTTGTGGGAAACAGGTCAAATTCAAGAAAATGCTACAATGAGCAAGAGACCAAGTTAAGGACAGATGATCGCCACCTTCCACATATTCCATCCCTGTGCACCCTGGAGCACCCATGGGACTCAGGGCCAGAGCTTACCTCCTTGAGCTCCGGAGAACCCCTCTTCAGCTCACCAGCCATCACCAACACGGACTTCAGGGCCCGGAGCCCAAAGTCGTAGTGATGCTGCTTGGAGAGCTGCTCCCGGGCTAGCTTATACAGAACCGTCATCTTTTTGGCCAGAGTCTTTTTGAATAAAGAAAAAAAAAGATAATGAAAAAGAAAGAAAATTACTGAAAAGCACCAGAGAATTACTGCTAAGCAAAGACGATGGACCCTTTGCATGAAGCTGCTCTCTCAACAAGCACAGCTCACTCCAACAAAAGGCTGGGAGAATTCTTCCTTGTTAACTAAAACACCAGCCTTTGTAATGGGAGATTCTCTTAAGGACAAACTCAAGAGCAAAATTCAACCAGACCTAGATCACAAGGACCATGCTCCAAAACGATGCTGCCAGGTTATTTGACCAAATCGTGTTCTGAAACCTTCCCCACTAAAGGTTTGTGAGGACTCGTTGGGTGCAGGCTCTACATGGAGGAGTAAAGGCTGCTGGCCCCAGAGCATAGCACGGGGGCCCTGGTCCTGGAAACAAGAACTGAGCCCTCAGCACCAGCCTGAGCTGGACAACAGGAAGGACAGAAAGAATACACTTCTTTTTTTTTATTATAATAGTTTATTTTTACATCATTTTGTGCCTTATTCCATCTCAACTGCAATCCTGATAGACTTCCCATCACCAATTCATCCGTGTGCCATCACCATAGTCCTATACACTTCCCTCCTGCTACTTTTTGATCCCATTCCCCACTCCACCCCCACAAAATGTCTCTGGTATATAGTTGTTCATTATTATTACTATTTTCCCCAGTCCTTTATGTTCCTTATAGGAATAAAACCATCTGTATTTTTCCTTTTCTTTCTGGCTTATTTCACTGAGCATGATCCCTTCCAGCTCCATCCATGTTGCTGCAAAAGACATGTGTATCTTTTTCTTGGTTGCTGAGTAATACTTAATCGTATGTATGTACCACATCTTTTTAATCCATTTTTGTGCATTTGGGCTATTTCCATGTCTTTCCAATTATGAATAAAGCAGCAATAAACATGGGGGTGCAGGTATCTTTTTGAATCAGTTTTTGTGTCTTTTGGGTAGATACCTAGGAGTGGGATTGCTGGGTCGTAGGGAAGCTCCATGTTTAGCAGTTTGAGGACCCCAAACAGTTTTCCATAGTGGTTGTACTAGTTGCATTCCCACCAGCAGTGCAGGTGAGTTCCTTTTTCTCCACATCCTCGCCAACATTTGTTGTTGCTAGTTGTTTTAAGATGTGCCATTCTCACTGGGGTGAGATGGTATCTCATTGTAGTTTTAATTTGCATCTCCCTTATTACAAGTGATGTTGAACATTTTTTCATATGCCTGTTGGCTGTCTTCATATCCTCTTTGGAGAAGTGTCTTCTTAGCTCTTCTGCCCATTTTTGGATGGGGTTGTTCATTTTATTTTTGTTGAGTTTCATCAGTTCGTTGTACATCTTTGTGATTGATCCTTTATCGTTAGTATTGTGTGAGAAACTTTTTCCCCAATCAGTAGGATGTCTGTTTGTTTTTTGTAATATCTCTTTTGCTGTACAGAAGCTCTTTAACTTGATGTAGCCCTGTCTGTTTATCCTTTTCTTCACTATCGTTGTGTTGGGTGCTCTATCTTTAAAGATGTTACTGAGGTGTATGTTGTATAGTGTTTCGCCCATCTTTGCTTCCAGGTATCTTATGGTTTCCATTATTATGGCTAGGTCTTTAATCTACTTCAAGATGGTTTTTGTGTATGGTGCAAGGTAGTGCTCTAGTTTCTTTCTTTTTTTTTTTGCATGTAGCTTCCCAGTTTTCCCAGCACCATTTGTTGAACAAACTTCCTTTGTTCCATTGTATATTCTTTGCTTCTTTGTCAAAGATTAGCTTCTCAAAACCTGTGGGTTTATATCTATGTTTTCTATTCAAATCCACTGGTCTGTGTGTCTGTTCTTGTTCCAGTACCATGCAGTTTTGATTATTATGACTTTGTAGTATACCCTGAGATCTGGGAGTGTGATGCTTCCATTATCTTGCAGAAAGAATACACTTTAAAATGTGCAGAGAAGGGTTCTCCCTGATGGCACAGCAGGTTAAAGCACAGCACTTAGAAGCTAAAGCCACTTCAAGATGAGTTCAATCCCCGCCCTGGAGGTGATACACATGGTGAGGCAGACCTCTCCTGACCCACCCACTGCTCCCCTCAGCAGTATACTTCATCGCTCTTCCTGTTCTGCTCCCCATTCTGTCTCTGGTGAATCCTCTCACCACCCCTGCACCTCTGGCCTGTACCCCAGTTCTGTATGCATTAGTAAATAAATCTTTAAAAAATAATTGCAGGCCCTCCTGTTGGCACAGTGGGTTAAAGCACTGCACTGAGAAGCTAAAGCCACTTCCGCATGAGTTCGATCCCCCGCCCGCCCTGGAGGTGACCACATGGCGCGGCAGACCTCTCCTGACCTGCCCGCTGCTCCCCTCAGCAGTGTACTTCATCGATCTGCCTGTTCTGCTCCCCACTCTGTCTCTGGTGAAGCCTCTCGCCGCCCCTGAGCCTCTGGCCTGTACCCCAGTTCTGTATGTACAAATAAATAAATCTTTTTTAAAAAAAGAAAGATAATATAGGAGTGATGTATCTATGTTCTTGTTGTGTACAGTTACTCTAGACGTGATAAAATGTCACTAAAATACACACACACCACACACATCACACACACACCATACCACACATATACCACACATCATACATATACCACATACACCATGCATAGCACATACACACCACATATATCACACACCACACAGCCCACACACAACACATATCATATACACCACATACCAGAGTGAGTAAGAATATAAAACCTGGTTGAGTCTTCACCTGAGTTACCGGCACCACGTCTGGCTCTGTGCCCTGGTTGGACAACTGTCCTGCAGGCGGGTGAGAGTCACCACAGAAGGAGCTCTGTGCTCCTGTCACCACTTCCTGGGTGCCAGAGCAGCCTCAAGGGGAGTTACCGCTTTAAAGAGAGGGAGCACTAGCAGAGACAAAGCCCAGCGACCAGGGGCAGCCTCAGGAGAGATATCCCCACACCAGTCCGCACACAGGGGTGGACGGGCGGCTCACCTTGGCCCAGAGGAAGCCCTCGGAGAAGAGCATGATCTCGCAGATCTGCTGTAGGTCAGGCACGATCACCACCACAGGCCGGAAGAGGGCCTTCACCGACTCGGGCAGCTCTGTGCGGCCTGCGTAGCCAGGATTCATGGTGATGAAGATGCCCATTCTCGAGTCCAAGGAGATCTCCTGCCCTTCGAACTAGAAGAGGACAATGTGTAGGTGGCTGGGATGAGGGGTGTGGGGGGTAAGCAGCTACACCAGCCCTCCCCAGGGAGATAGAGGCGAGGAGGTGGGTGAGCCTGAGGCCTTCACCTCCACAGGCAATTAGTACTCTGGGTATTGAAAGCAGCTTCCTCATGAGTATTCTGGGGGCAAACTCCGATCTGAGTCAAAGGACTCATGAGAAGTAGCTGATGTTGGAAAAGTCAGCCTGAGGCTGATTCCAAGTGCTGTGCGACTCCCAACAGATCACTTGACCTCTCTGATCCTCAGTTTCCTTCTCTGCAATATTGTGGCCAAAAAGAGACACCGCATGTGTGAAAGCACTCAGCCACAGCCAGTGCTTCACACAAAGCAGTTTCCATTCCTATCTGGCTGCCCGCCTCTCCCTATTTCATCCCCACCACGGCGTGGTGGCCAACATGCCACTTCAGCTTTCTTCCAGAAACCAGTCTTCCAGCTGCCCCCAGACACCAACCAGAAATCTCAGTATTTCAGGTCTCTACCCCAAAACTGAGTTTGCCTGTCTGATCTTTTGTCTTTACTAAGATTTTACTATTCTATTTCCTTCAATATTCCATCAGTCACTCAGAAGACAGTAAAGTTTACTTTTAGGAGACACAGCCTACTGTAGTGACTTTGACAGTAACCCCCAAATCCTGTTTGTTGTAATTATAGAACTTTGCCAGTACAAAGGCAAAGTTTCTTGATCATTGGACAATTTCTGCTGAAGATATTTTGGTTGAGTAGACTATTTTTTAAGTCATTTTTTTCTCATCATTTATTTGAGAATCCTGCCTTACTCATTTATACCACCAGCCTCACGTCTATAATTAGCTTGAAATTCCTAAAATTTACAGTCCTTAATTTTCAAGGATACAGATAATTTTGGGAAATCAACCATCTCAATTTGAAAAGTAAACCCAACCATTCCTCATCTGTAAGAAGCCTGGTCTGGAAAGGCCACCATGTGACATTCAGAGGTGATGCAGAAGTGCGCGCCCTGGGGGCGTGACCCTGTGGCTTCACCCTGCCCACACCTGGAACGTGGTTAATTGATGGATCAAAGCGTTTCGGATGGTCTGGATCTGAGAGGAGATCACGGACAGCACGGAGGCGTCGATCCTATTAAACTCATCAAAGCAGCCCCATGCCCCGCACTGGGCCAGGCCAGAGAAAATCTTCCCAACAGCCTGGAATGAAAGAAATATCAGCACAAAGGGCAATTTTCATCTACGAAATTGCAAGCAAGCAACAGTTTCACTTTATGTGTATGTTTCCTGAACTAAAGCAGCGGCCATCAGGGTGGAAGAGAGGCAGCCAGGCAGACACCCCCGCTGAAGGGAAGATTTTCAAGGTCTCTCGGGGGTCAGCTCCACTCCCAGGGCTCTACGCATCAAATATTATTTACTGGTATACTGGGTCTGCTTCCCCAAGTGGCAAAATGAGCCAACACTGAACAGCAGCTGCCCTTTTAGCCAGAGCAAGCTCCAGTTTGCCACCCCTGCCCCTACCACCACTCTCTGCCCTCTGTGAGCGGCTGTGCTCACTTACATTCTCTTCCTAATGCTGGTGGGCATTTAAGTTTGGGGCTCTTGCTCTACACATGGCTAACAAGACAGACAGGTTTTCTTCTGTATCCTTCTGTATCCAGCTGCTACCCTGTCATTTCACGGGAGGGCCTTTCTGCCTGTCTCACGTTTAGCTCCCTGCCTAGTGAGCTAGCACCAGCAGGGACCCCGAGGCCTTACTTTGTAATCCATGCCTTCACCGCAGTTGGTAACCACACAGAGCAAGCCCAAGGCTTTGGCCAGGTCCTTGGTGGTCTCGGTTTTGCCCGTCCCTGCTGGGCCAGCGGGGGCCCCACCCAGATACATGGATAGTGCCTGTTAGAAGCCAAAGGCAAAACAGTCACTTCCTGGCTCACGTGGTGTCATTTCCCCGTCTGGGACTATGAGGAGCGCAGACCATTCCCACGCACCTCTATGACCATTGCCATTTTTAACCTTTCTGTATTCTTCTGCTGACCTCCACCATCACACACACCACACCCCCTCCCTATTATCTGGGTCCCAGTGTACCAGAGACCAAACAGCCTGTGGAAGCTGTGCCTTCCTCGAGGGCAGTGCCACAGCAGTCCCCAGAGTGGAGGCTGAGGGACACACTGACGTCCATGCTGTTAATGACCAATCTTGCCCATTGCCTCCAGGTGCTAGGAGCTGAGCTTGGTGCCCTTGGAACACCCTACCTCAAAAGAGCAACCTTCTTTGACTGGGGAAACTTGGCCACAAAAATAATCCAACATTATCACTTAGGGCAGGAGCCTAGTAAGCTCCACCTGGAAGAGCCGGAATCCAAGGTCAGCCAGGTGGCAGACAATAATGTCTACACCGCCAGGCCTCAGTTAAAATCCAGAACACCGGGGCTAAGGTGAGCCCCCTGGGAGCAATGCTTCGTGCATACCGCACACGGAGGATGGACGGGACAAGAGCCATCCACACAATAGCACTGGGACAGAACAACCTGAAGCTGTTCTGGCTGCGCCTCTTCTGGTGCTGGTTTTGCTGGGATCCTAATGATGCTACCGTGCCTGAGTCCTTTTAGCAAATGGCTGAGCCTGAGGGTGGATCCAGGGGTGTCCTGAACCTGCAATGGCTCCGCCGCCAAAAGTGACAATTTTGTCTTATCACAAACTGAATCACCTTCACCTATTCTAGGACGATGATATTTGCCACCAGGTCTCCTCACATGACAAAGTCCCACAAACCGGGGGCTGAAAGCAACAGAAAACTGTTCTCTTGAAGTTCCAGGGGCCAGGCACCTAAAACCAAGGTGCTGGTAGAGCTGTATCCTTAGCAGAGTTTCTGGGGGGAGACCCTTCCTGCCCTGTCCAGCTCCCCACAGTTCCCAGTCCCTGGACTGGGGCTGTACCACCATCTACCCCATCTTCACACCACCACTGCCCCATCTTCACACCATCCACCTGGTCTCTGTACCTCCCCGCCAGTCTTTGAAGTTAGGCCCCATTGCAGAATGACCTCACCCCAAATCCTTAATTGGTGAAACGTAGCAAAGACTACATTCCCAGGCTCCAAGTGGCCATGGGCTCAGCCCACACACACCATACGCCTGCCACAGCTGTGCTGAGAGCAACGACAGCCCCAGGTGGGCGAGGCCAGCCACTGCTGCTCCCACCTGGGTCAGAGTCAGGTAGATGCGGTCAGTGAGGGGCGTGATGACCAGCCTCCCGTTCAAGCCCATGTACTCATAGCCATAGCTGAAGGTGCCCGTGCACTGGCGGATGTTCAGCTCGTCGGGCTCCCGGTCCCAGTAGAACCGGAGCTGACTTTCCCACTCAAATTCCCGGGCCTCGAGAATGCTGGCGGGTGAGAAAAGAGGAGTGAGTGAGGAGGAAGATGGACGCAAAGAGGGCGGGGGGGAGGAGCCCGGGAGGGCCTTGCCTGCTCCTGATGAAGGAGTCGACGATGTCCCTGGCGTGCACGTCGATGATGAGCACCGTGTTGTATTTCTTCCTGTCATTCCTGCTCAGGGGCAGGGTGATGCGTGTGACCAGCTCATCAATCTGCTGGTGGAGCTTCTTGCCATAGTTCTTCATGGCTTGCTTTTCCCCTGCCTGCACCTTGCGGAAGACGTCCTCCACCTCCCAGGTCCACCACACCTGGCTGGCAGCCAGCACCATCATCCCCTGGTACAGGAGCATCCAGTCGACTCTGCAGGGAAAGCCCATCCCTGTGAGGTTCTGCCCAAGGCTACCGCCAAGGCAGCACCATTGAGAATTGACCTCTGGGTTCCCCTGATTTATTTTAGTTTCAGGTCTCCCGGCCGAGTGTTTTATCCACTTTGACTCATTTGTGTTTATGGTGTGAGATAGTCAGCTTTCACATACACACTACTGCATAAGCTTTGCTGATGTTTTTGTGGATTTGTCTCCAAAACAAGAGAAAAGAGAATATAAACAATTGGGGCTATATCAAACTAAAATCTTCTGCACCATGAAAGAAATTAGCACCAAAACAAAAAGACCCTCCAAGGAGCAGGGGAACTACTTGCCCATCATACAAAGAGTGTGTAGCCAAGATCTACAAAGGATGTACACAACTCAATGAAAAGAAAACAAAGAACCCAATCAAAACACGGGCAGAAGCGCTAAGTAGGCTTCTTCAAAGAAGACACAGGAGGTCGCAGACACATGAAAAAATGCTCATCATCACTTATCACCCACTGGTGGGAAAGGCCCATGTCAAAAAGACCAGCAACAACAAGTGCTGGCGAGGATGTGGGGGGAGAGGAACCCCTCCACTGTCCGAGGGAACACAGACGGGGCCGGCCCAGCCCTCGTGGAAAAACGTGTGGAGGTTTGTCAAAAACATTAAAAATAGATCTGCCCGGGCCCTCCCTGGTGGCACAACGGGTTAGGACGCAGCACTGCAGAGGTGACCCACATGGCGCGGCAGACCTCTCCTGTCTCCCCGCTGCTCCCCTCAGCAGTGTACTTCATCAATCTGCCTGTTCCGCTCCCCACTCTGTCTCAGGTGAAGCCCCTCACCACCCCTGCAACTCTGGCTGTACCCCAGTCCTGTATGCATAAGTAATAAACAAATATATTTTTTTAAAAAATAGATCTGCCCTCTGACCCAGCAATTGCAAAAACAAGGATTACAAAAACACAAACTTTGAAGGAGCACCTGTGGCCCGTGTCCATTGCATGCTGCGTACAGCAGCCAAGCACGGAGCCAGCCTAAGGGCCCCAGGACAGAGAGTGGGTCAAGCAGAGGTGGTCCATGTACACAGGTGGATACTGTGAGGCTATTTTTAAAAAGATGACCTCTTACTATTGGCGACAGTGTGGGTGGAACCTGAGAGAGCAGGCTAAGCAAAGTCAATCAGAGGGAGAGAAACAATACCGATGATTTCACCCATCTGTGGAAGATAGAGTGAAGAAGGAGCAAACTTAAACCTAGACAAACCCTAGAAATCTGACTATAAATCAAAATTGCCAGAGAGGGAAGGAGAAGGGCGCGGGGGGAGTGGGGGCGCCCAAGGGACCAGGGTGGCTTTGTGGTATGGTGTGGGAATAGACATCTGAAGAGGTATAACCTACACCCATTGATCATATACAGTATTGTAAACCAGTGTCACCTCGATGAAAATATTGTGGGCCTCTCTGGTGGTGCATGGGGTTAAAGCACTGTGAAGCTATTCACAGCCACTGCAGCACAAGTTCAATCTCCCGCCAGTTTGCTGACCCACATGGTGCAGCCAACCTCTCCTGTCCCCCTCACTGCTCCCAATAGCAGTGTATTTCAGTCAATCTGCCTGTTCTGCTCCCCACCCTGTCTCTAGTCAACCCTTTCACCCCGCTCCCCACACCTCTGGCCTGTACTCCAGTTCTTGGATGTGTAAATAAATAAATCTTTTTAAAAAATGCAGGGCCTCCCTGGTGGCACAACAGGTTAAAGTGCAGCAATGTGAGGCTATCTGCAGTACCTGAGTTCTGTCTCAGTAGGGAGGTGACCCACATGGCGCAGCAGACCTCTCCTGTCTCCCTGCTCTCACCCCACCCCCTGCACCTCTGTCTTGTACCCCAGTTCTTGTATACATAAACAAATGAACCTTTAAAAAAAATTCATGGCCCTTTTGCAGCAACATGGATGGAGCTGGAAAAGATCATGCTTAGTGAAATAAGCCAGAAAGAAAAAGGAAAATGCTGATGGTTTCACTCATAGCAGGAGTATAAAGGACCAGGAGAGAACAGCTATATACCAGAGACATTTTACGGGGATGGAGTGGGGAATGGGATCAAAAACGGTGCGGGGAGGGAAATGCACTGGACTATGGTGATGGCACATGAGTGATTTGGTGATGGGAAGCCCATGGGATTACAACTGAGATGGAAAAGGCACAAAATGATGTAAAAATAAACTAATATATTTTTTTAATTGCATAGCAAAATTAAAATAATAAAGACAGATGTAGATCAGCTCACTTAACTAGAAGCCTCACGCGATGTCAGAAGGCCTGTTCCAACCCTTTAAAATTAATCCATTATGACTGTTATAGGATGAAGTAACACATGTTCACAGTGATGACCTCACCTGCTCCTATCTTCACAGTATCTGAAAATAGCCTCCTTGGTGATGAGCCTGTTTGTTCTTCGCATTTCGTTCAAAACAGCTGTCATCCAATCCTCCACTCGCCCTTCTGCTCTTATGATCTTGCGAAATTCCATGACTTCTCCTTCCGCTGAAATCATGGCAGACACTAGTTTCTCTCCATTGTCACCATCATTGAACCTCAGCAGCGCTATGTTGTCAAACATCTGAAAGACAGTGGAGAAGCTGCCTTGTGAGACTCACGTGAGGCTCTGGGCCCAAGAACAGCCTGTAGTGTCTCGTCACACATCAGAGCTGCCAGGGTGCCAGCAACAGTGACAGGTGCCCATTCACCCAGTTGTTCAGGTGTTTACTGGAATCTTTGGTGTATGCTGCACAAAGGTCTCTGCTGGATTTTTCTTTCTTTCTTTTTTTTTTTTTCAAGGGGAAAAAAAAAGACTCTCCCTACACTTGGGATTCTAGAGTGTTTGCTGGCGTGGCAAGGGATCTGGACGTGTTAGAGAGACCTGTGGCTGTAGTCCCCTGATGTCCTCCCTGGTAGCTTTGGGCAAGCCACTTCTCCACTCTCAGCCTGAAACAAACATAATTGAGTAATTTACAAGATGAGTTTGGAAGGATCAAATGAAAGAACATGCATGAAATGCTGATGCATTAAACACTCATCCTTGTTACTAATCGGAATAAAGTTCAGCAAAGGGAGTCCCTGAGGACCCACAATATAAGACCAGAGGGAGAGAGAAGATGGCGGACTGTAAAGAAGAAAAGCAGAGCTCTGCGGAAGGGGCTGTCAGTGAATGGAATACTTTAAAAAAAAAAAAAAAAGATTTATTTATGCATCCAGAACTGGGGTACAGGCCAGAAAGAAGATTCCACCAGAGACAGAGTGGGGAGCAGAACAGGTAGATCGATGAAGTACACTGCTGAGGGTCACCCTGTGGGTCACCTGCCTGGCCGGGGGTCAAACTCATAAAGTGGCTGCGGATAGCTTCACAGAGCGCCACCAGGGAGGGCCCGAATGGAATACTTCTGACAACATGTTTTTCTACAACAGTAAAACATTTGTTTATAAAAGTAGAGATGGAATATGAGCCTCTCCCTTGAGAAAGGAAAGCACACATTAACTAAATACATATCTGACTTTAAGAAGGACATCAGCTTTCACTAATGGGAAAATGTGGGTCAAGCATTTGCTTCTTAGGGCTTCATTGGTTGGGAATAAAAGGCTTATTCCAACACCCGGGCTCTCTACTGCTGATGATTTTGCTCCCGGTGGACAGTTGGCTCCATCTGGAGACATCTGTGGTGGTCACACTGCGAAGGGGTGTCCTGGTACCAGTGGTCGGAGGACAAGGATACTGCTGAACATCCCACAAAGCAAAGACATGCCCCCCCAAGCACACACGCACACACATGCACCCCAAAGAATTACTTAACCCAAAGTCGAGAGTACCCAGACTGAGAAGCCCTGACTCTGCAGTGCTGTCCTCAGCTAACCACAGGGGACTTCTGCACCAGCCCCTGACCCAAGAGCCAGTCCCCTGTGTGGTGTTTCCTGCCATCCACTACTGTTCACAGGAATAAACACTTTATATGAAAGTATGAAAATAAGAGCTGGGAGGAATCATAACCGACTCACAGTTACAGCTGTTTCTTGAAAGTGGAGGCAGAACTGTGTGTGGGGTGGGGAACAAAGAGTGCACCCCCTATGCCTGAACAGCTTTACTGTACAGAGACAGAGAGCACATACAAATAGATGGTAGCAAGCGTCACTTCTGGGAGGTGGAGGTGCCTACTGAGCCAGCATTTTATGGTTGGCCCTGTCTAAGTACCTACCGTAGAACAGGTAGGCATTAACTCACGCACTGTGCTTAACAGCCCCGTGGCGGCAGGTAACTGTTGGGATTCTCCTCATTTACAGCTAGGGAATGGGTACCCAGAGGGGTTGAGTAACTTGCCAAAGGTCACACAGCAAATTCATGGAGAGCCAGGCTATGAATCCGGGCCCCCGAGTCTATATGCTAAAGCACTCTCCTGCATCGGCTCTTTGCTCCCAAACATTGCCTGGGAGTATGTGGGATAAGGCTGCAAGTAGCAGCTGAGTCCAGGTGTAATTTCTGAGTGCAGTAAACAACTGGGATAAAACACATCACCAAGGAGAGCACCTGCGTGGAGGTTCCCCACACCCAGCCCACCTTGATCATATGCTCCTGGACACAGAGAGGGTCGCTATTGCCAAGGATGCTGAGCAGCTCATCATCGGAGATGAAGAAGAACCGGGGGAAGGCATTCCTCTTGGAATCCAGGTAGTCGTTCAAGCTCTTCTGGCACTTCTCAAGGCCCTCGCTGATGTTCTGCAGCTCAGTCAGGCGGTTTGGGGCCTCGCAGCACTTCTTGATGACCGGGTCCTTCAAGGTCTCTGCCATGATCTGGACAAGGCCAAGAGAGCGCTGTCACGAGGGGAGGAGAGCCCTGCCGTGCTCTGGGTGGGCATCCGCCAGGCCCCAAACCTTGGCACCTCACGAGCAAGCTAACGTTAGAGCTGTCATGGTGCATTGCAGAAAGGCGTTAAGGCACAAAGGCTTTAAGGCATTTTCTCAGGGGCCTCCCCTGTGGCCTAAGGATTAGCCTCAGCCCTTTGACCCCTACAGCCTGAGTTCAATCCCCGGCCAGGGAGCTGACCCACAGGGCACAGCAGACCCCTCCTGCTCCCCTGAGCAGTGTACTTCAGTGCATCTGCCTGGTCTGCTCCCCACTCTCTCTCTGGTGAACCCTCTCACCTCCCTCCCCACCTCTGATCTATACCCCAGATCCTCTACCAAAAAATTTTCTTCTCAGCTGTTTCATAATATGAAATATGTCCCTCATCATACAAAAAGAAAATTAGAAGACAAAAAAAAATGTGTAAGATAAAAAACTATCATAATTGCACTTTTAAACTTGCATATGTAGAAAAAGATAAAAGAAATATCTAACAGTCACATTAGTGGAGGGAGACATATTTCTTGTACTTTTCTATAGTTTCCTACCTTTTCAGATAAATTGCTTCTGTAATTAAATATATAGAGACATTGGCCCTCCCTGGTGGCGCAGCGGGTTAAATCACAGCACTTAGAAGCCTAAGCCACTTCCTCATGAGTTCGATTCCCGCCTGCCCCGGAAGTGACCACATGGCGTGGCAGACCTCTCCTGACCTGCCCGCTGCTCCCCTCAGCAGTGTACTTCAATGATCTGCCTGTTCTGCTTCCCTTTCTGTCGCTGGTGAAGCCTCTCACCACCCCTAATCCTTTGGCCTGTACCCCAGTTCTGAATGTACAAATAAATAAATCTTTAAAAAAAAGAGAGACATAAAGTTCTCTGCCATCGCCACAACAAACAGAAATTTGTACTGAACAGGTTAAGGTCGTAACAAGTGACAGAAAGAGTTCAGAAGTCACCAAGTGGTGAAAATGCCACCTGCAAACACAGCATGGCAGTCTGGCTCTGTCCCTCGGTCTCCGCCCAGACAGCAGCGGGCCACTCACCCTTTTGAACACCCTGTCGATGATGTCAAACTTCTTCGCCTCTTCCGGAAGCTGTGACCTGATGTCCCCACCAATGAAGATGCTCTCCAGGTACATCCACTTTCTCTGAACCAGCATCCAGATCTGCACGAGCACAGGCCTGTGTCAGTAGGCGGGGGGCGCCGAGGTACGACAGCAGAGCCCACCTGACTGACAGGCTCAAGTGAGCTCAGGCCTAGGGGCCTCCAGGCCTGCCGGCAGCAAGCACATACACATTTTCCTCTCCTTTCAAATGCCCAGAAAAGGCGGGGAAGGCCTAACTAGTTGTTGGTAAACACACAGCCATGCACAGCAAATCTTTCCACAGCAGCCAGGACAGAGGATGGGAGCTGGCCGTGGGCCCCACAAACAGGAAGAGGAAAGGGCAGGCTGAGCAGAAGTCCAGGCAGCAGTCAACACAGTGTTGTGACCCACAATTCCACGCCTGGAGACACCCCCAAAGAACTGAAAGCAGAGGCTCAGAAACAAACTGTACACATATGGGCCTCCCTGCTGGTCTGGGGGTTAATCGCAGCACTGTGTCACTGATGCTGCCTGTGTTCAACCCCCGGCCAGGGAGTGATCCACAGGGCACAGCAGACCGCTCCTGTCTCCCCACTGCTCCCCTCAGCAGTGGATTTTCCTGTTCTGCTCCCCTGAGGAATCCACTCACCCTCACACCCCTGGCTTGCACCCCAGCTCTTGTATTCATAAATAAATAAGTAAAATCTTTTTTAAAAAATACATTAATTGAAACAAAAACTTACATCAAATTCTATGGTCAGGCACTTCACCCCACCCCAGCCCCAGAACAAAGCCATAAAAAAGGGTTGCCCGTTTCTGAGCACAAGCATCTCATATAAAGACCCTTTCCTGCTATGAATTGGGCTCTCCATCGCCTTCCATTTGTCTTTTCTCTCACCTCAATGACCTCCCCTATTAGAGAAAGTGTCTTCTCCCATTTGTGAACAGTTTGCAGAAAGGGCCCCACAAATCTGCTCCCTGCAATGCTCTGCAGGTTGCAAGTGTTGTCGTCAAGGCCCTGGATAATGTCATCGACAGATCCCAAAATGTATCCTCGCTCCTGGGTGCCTTTGTAATACTTGACCACGGTGAATTTCATATTTTCCCATGTGTCCAGGATTTCCTTCACTGCCTGTTCAGGAAGACGGAAAAGAAGGTCTAGACACATGATCAAAACCCAGAACCCAACCCCAGCAGCTCCGAGCTCGCCTTCTGTCAACTTCCCAGGCGGAGCCCTGGCTGAGCCGGCCGAGCTTCTGCAACGCGAGCCCAGGGCTACTTGCTGGGCTCGGCCCGGACCCCTCAGTCTTCAAAACACCCTCGTGAGCTAAGGATTGTTACCCACATCTCACAGGGGTGGAAATAAGGGACTCGAGTTGCCAAAGCAGCTTTCCCAGTTCACTGAGCACCAGAACTAGGGCCTAAATTCCATGATATCCTGACCTTGCGTTGAGTATACTGTTACTCAAGAAAGCCAAATTACAAAATTATATGCCTATTTATTATTCCTGTTTAGAAAAACATTGATATTTATGTGCATCTGTGATATGGATGTGTGTGCATGTGTGCGGTGGTCATGCCCACGTGTGTGTGCCATGGCGTGTGTTTATGTGTGATTGTGTCTGCAGACAGGTGCATGTGTGTGTTGTGTGTGGATCTGTGTAGTGTGCATGCATGTATGTACATATACATGCATACAATGTACTTTTAAGTGTTCAGTGCTATACATTAAAATGTTAATTTTTTTCAGATAGTGGCATTATAAGTGATTCTTTTATTCTCTCAGTTTTCTACCATTAACACTCATGTATCTTGAATAAACAAATCAAGGATAAACTATAGTTAAGGACAATAAAAAAGCTAGCAGAGCTGAAATTCTATTTCTAGAGTAATAATTCTTTGTTTCTCAAGCACGACAGTACCAGAACAAATATGTTTCCCCTTTGAAAACGAAAAGTAATTTCCTTTTCTCTCAGGGATCTTATACCTAAAAAAGTCTCACCTTCTCAATGGCGATCTCCTTGATGGCTGACGTCACAATCTCATTGAGAACGTCCACGTGTTTGTGAAGTTCCATGGCAAACATATTTTCCAAGGTGAAAGTTTCCGTCATTTCAAAAAATACCCCTGTTTTTTCCATAAGATCTTTCCAATGCCTGAAAGGGCAACCACATCAAAGCCCATTTAGCTTTATGTTTATTGGAGTCAGTGGTGAATTTCATTATCCCTGCTTCAACCACAGCAGAGATCCTACTCTAAACACTTCTTGTGATGGAATTCTGAAATATGACATTGTGAGAATTAGATTTCCCAAGTTTTCCGAAATCCCACTGGCTGCCAGAATTAGGCCCAGGCACTACTAGCAAGCGCTCTCTGGCCAGACCTCCAACCAGCTAAAAAAATATGCAACTTCCAGTTCTTCGGAAACTGCTTCTGCCACAGTCTCTAGCCCAGGGTGTCGACCTCGGTGGGGCCTACCCACCCTTCTGAGGCCCTGGTGTAAATTATGAGCACACACGTGTGCATTTGGTGAGTATTTCCCAAGCGCCAAACCTGCGCCAGGTAGTTGGGGGACCCAATAGCTAACAGCAAGCCCTGGCCCAGGGGACCCGACCACCTTCTTGGCAGAAAGCGAGGGAGTGATGAAACCATCTAAATAGCTACACATCATCTTGAGGACAACATGAAAACTGCAGCGTGACAGAGGAGTCCGAGGCGAGCAGAGTCTGCCGGGCCGGCGCGGGTCCCTGGAGCTGGCGCGGACACGACACAGCTCTGCTCCCGCCCAGCTCAGCCTTCTGCTCAGGTCTGCAGTTGGCCTGCGTTTGCCTATTTTCATGGTCCTGCCTGTAGGGAACAGTTGTCACTGAGGAGGCCAATGAGGCCCAGAGAAAATGCCAGGTCGCCAGCGTGTGGGTAGCAAGCGTGGGGTCACTGACTTGTGCTGTAAACACATATACTCGTACACATAAGCAAAACGGGCAGGAAGGAAGCTCTTCTGTTTCAGCTCGCTCTATTCCTGGGTCCAGCCCACAAGCTGAAGGGTGTCACAGGCCAGGAGGAGGGCTGCTCACAGGACCCCCAGGTGACGCGTGGCTGGACATAGAGTCTCAGGAAACTGAGACAAGTTCCAGTGCCCTCCGCCCTCTGGGCCACAGCGGGGGACAGTCTCCAGGGGGACATCTCACTCAGCGCTGTTCCTGCCATTTGCCAGCCTCCTGCTCCAGGGCAGGCGACGGCCTGGAGTGCAACTTTTTTTCATTCTTGTGATTGCTATCTATTATAGCAAAAACTTTGGGCTTTCCATAATAAAGTGGCTTGACTTTTTTAGAGCACATGCCTTTAAGCAAAAAGAAGTGAGTTGCTAGGCCTCAGGGGTCCTGCTCTTCCTCGTAAGGGAGACTTAAGGGCACAGACAGGTGTTAAGGACATGAGAGACAGAAAGATTTTCTCATGGACACAATCAAGAAATGGCAGTGATTTTCCTGTGAAGCAGCATGAAGTCACCTGACCTCATGGTGTGTGACGGGTGGCAGGGGAGGGAGGGGCACCCCAGGGAGCATTCACCAGCTCCTGCTGGCTCCTGTTGAGGCATTGGGGTGCAACCGCAACCGAAGGAGGGGAGCCTCCTCCACCCGCGCGTCAGGTGTTGACTGCTCCCTCAGGAAACCGGCAGGTGGGCAGCCCCAGCCCCTGGGGGCTTCTGGGCTGCTGCCCAAGTCCAGACTGACACACACCCAGGGGGCAAAACTCATCCCTGGGAGCAGCAGCTTTTGTAAGGGGAAGATGAAATGTCTCGTGGATCATGTTTGACAACAATTATGTGTTGAAATGATTGGGTTTTATTTCTTTAATTACGGAAATATATTTAATCATTTGATTAGTAACAGTAACAATTTTACTGTTTAATGTTTTCAGTACTTCTGCCAGGAAATTTCATTTCTGTTTTTCTGGGGGAGGCACCCAGCTCATTCTGAGGCCTTTTCAAGGTAGAACAAAAGCACATACACACACCCCCAACACCAACACCAGATACAGAGGCAGCCAGAGAAGAAAGCTGCTGGAGAGCTTCACAGCAAAGTGCCACCTACCGTCACGGCCCATGGGACTCATGAACACACGGGCCACACTCGAGTGTGCCTGCCTGAGGAACAGCCAAATCCATCACTGAGAGGAAACGGCGAACTTTCGAGAAAATTTAAAACACCCACCTGGGAGGCATCTCTCTGCTGGATGGAGCCCAACAGAACCCTGACAACTTTTTCTTTCACTTCAAATGAAGCTACTCTCTCTGCCTCTTTTTGTTGTTATTGTTGCCGTTTTGTTTTTGTTTTTGTTTTTTTTTTTAAAGATTTATTTATTTGTGCATACAGAACCAGGGTATAGGCCAGAGGCTCAGGGGTGGTGAGAGGCTGCACCAGAGACAGAGTGTGGAACAGAACAGGCAGATCGATGAAGTACACTGCTGAGGGGAGCAGTGGGTGGGTCAGGAGAGGTCTGCCACGCCATGTGGTCACCTCCGAGGCAGGCGGGAATCGAACTCATGCGGAAGCGGCTTTAGATTCTCAGTGCTGTGCTTTAACCCGTTGCGCCACCAGGGAGGGCCTGTTGCCGTTTTTTAATAGTGGTGGATCATTTTATAGGAACTATACAGGCTAGCCCTATTCAAACTATCACTCGCCTATTCCTGGCCCTCTACTACCCATCAGACCTTATCCTACCTCGTCACACCTAAGCGCAAGTATCTCACACCCCTGAATGCTGCCACAGCAGCCTGCAGGGGCAAAGCACACCTGTCTCGAAGGGCCTCGTGTTTCAAGTCCAGAAGTAGAGGGATGGAGTCTTTGAACGCCTTCATCTTCATCTCCAAATGGTAGGCCACCGAGAGGTTTCGGACTTGCCGGGGCAGTTTTCGGAGGTTCTTGAGAAACCCCTCGATGCCTTCCTGGAGAAACTGGACGTTCAGGTTGGCCCAGAGGGTCTGGGACCACTCTTCTTTTGCTGCCTGGAAAAGGACAAGAAAGTGTCCCATCAACATGGCCCTGGGCCCCCAGAAAGGGCCTTGCTGTCCCTGGAGAGTGACTTCTTAACTCTGTCACCTTCACACCTTCTAGGAAGGGGTCCCCCGCTCCCAGACACCTCAAACTCACAAGGAAAGGATGGAATGCAAGCAAAGAACCCCAACTTTTGAAAGCTGTCACAGAAGGTAAGTTGAGTCTGAGGAAGTATAGAATTCAAGTGACACTTTCCTGTCCTTCAGAGAGGCGTGAGGTGCTTTTTTCAGAGGGCAAGGGTGCTTTTCAGTCCTTTCAGTATTTTAAAGCTGTATTGAATGGAATCAACAATTCTGGCCCTTTTAAAAAAAACTAAGTTATGTCTATGGAGAGAACGTGGATTGACAACACTACATGTGGTTTAGGGGTGCAGGGTGTGTTACTTCTCCTCGCCCACTACCAGCAGCTGAGGGACATGTCTTCATTCACATCCAGGTGCAATTCAGGCTGAAAGTGTATTCTTCATTTGGGGGTCCCCTTTCTCAGTGGGGTCCTCTTTACTGGTGAAAGGTGAAAAGATTTTTCAGAGACGCCCACCTTGAGCCCATTGTAGAGCTCATAGACCAGCCGCAGCCCCTTCATCTCCTTCTGCACCTTGAGCAGCTCGGGGTACATCGTGATTGGGAGATCAAAAAGCTTCTCCGCATTTGCGAGCTCCTGGCGGTTCTTTTCATGTCTGGTCAGCTCTCTTTCAAAAGTTGCTAAAAGGTCCATTCCTGAGAGATAAATAAATAAATGATTGAGCAATAGAGATCGATGATAGAGACAAATAGATGGATGGATGGCTCTGTGGGTAGGTGGGTGGATGGATGGATGGACAGCATCATCCAGTTTCAGATAAATAAAATGAGAAATCGTAGACAAGCAATTGCATAGACGCCACCTGGGCAGGCCATCTAGAACTACCAGCCTCCGGGCTGGCTCCATCTAGGTGCTCCCCTGGTCAGAAACTGACTCCATCACCCTCCTGTGAAGCAGGTTTGCCCTGGGCTGCACACCTGCGCCCCCACAAGGGATTTTTCAATTGTGACGTGCAGACTGCCCTCCAGAGTAACAGAACCAGATGGAACCTGGGCCCCAGGCCTTGGGGGTGTTTCCAGGCCCCCAGGAGCCAAAGGCACAGGTGGTTGACCTACTGCCCCACTGCATCAGAAGCCTGCCCCTTCCTGACTCCTGAAAACAGCAGCCAGGTGCTGGGCTATGGCTGCGGCCCCGCCACCTACCACCAGCTGCTCATTTCCACATGTCCCATGTCATTTGCCCAGACCCCGTAAGTCTGTCTAGCCCTGGGTTCCCAGAAAACCTTTCCAATCACCTCGAGTTTGTCCCAAAAGCATCAGCTCCTCCAAATATCTGCGAGGTGTTGTACAAAGTGCATCTGCCATGCACTGGCATTTACTGAGCACCTGCTGTATGTCTGTCTCCACACTGAGGAGTTTACAGTCAAACACACAGTCCCCAGGGAGGGGGAGAAGGGAGAAGGAAGGATAGGAGGGAGGGCAGGACGGGGAGGAGCTGGGGCGGTGCTGACACTTACTGAGGACCTGAAATGTGGCCCCAAATGTTCTAAGCCCTGTGCTCCCCACCCCCCCACCCCACCCCTGGGCCACAGCCCCTCGCTCCCCCTCCCACCCAGTGACCTGTGGCTGAGCTGAAGGACTAGGGCCCCCAGCAGGATCAGCCTGAGACTCAAGGCCAGCAGAAGTGGCTTCCTGTTGTAGGAGAGGAAGGGTGACCTGGGCGAGACCTAACATACCTCTGTGCAATCAGCCTTGGGCCCTGGGTCTGGTTCTCCCCTGGGCAGAACCCCATGAGCATGAGTGCAGGGAACAGACTGGTTATTTCTCCAGACCTCATTTCTCCCAGAAACACTGGGCCTTGGAATGGCCCTCTGAGTCTTGGTAGGTCTTCTGGATAGAGGCAGTCACCTGTCTGCTGCAGATGGAATGAATGATGTCCCCGTAGCCGCCACCTGGGGGTGTGACTGCGCCCTCTGTCCTCAGGACCCAACCTCCCCACCTTTGTGAGGCAGGGCCTGTCCCATCTGGGTGCAGGAGAGAAAGCTGCAGCCTGGAGGCCTGAAGCAGGTGGCCCAAGGCCACAAGGCTTATAAGGGACCTCCAGAGGTAAGACCTCCACCCACATTGTTAGGGGTGAGGGGAGACTGGGTCTGAGCTGACCCCCATGTGCCACCCACCACCTCTTCACTGCCTCTTTTGAGAACCTCACCATAGACTGGCAGCCCTCCTAACACTCTGACCTCACACTCCACCCCCAACCCCTGCTCCATGCGACTGTCCACATGTGCCCCAAGCCACCCGTGTTGTGCTGTCTCATGGATGTGCCAAATCCATTTAGAAAGGGGGGTGGGGGGTAGCCTTCCACCTTTTTACCCTCTAGGCCTGTGTTACTGGGAGGACAGAAGACAAAAAGTGGTCAAGGATTTAGTCCTCAGAATACATGTACCAAAGGAGTTAGCATGTTATTGCAAGGAGCTGGAAGAAATGGGGTTCATTGAGGGGTGTTGGGGCTGAGCTGCTGCAGAAATTGCACCTCCCCAGGGTGGGGAGCCTGGCCCAGGTTGATCTCCTCAGCGCACTCTCATAGCCAGTCCTCGCACCCAAGGGATAAAGCAGCCTGGTTTCTCATATATGCAAACACTGATCCAAACCAAGAAAAAAGCTTTTGAGGGAAAAAACATGTCTTGCAATTACAGCATCGTCACACTCACCACTAAATTCCTAAGCAAATGTCCTCAGCTTCTGTAGTAAGACCAACATGAACATATGAACATTCTTACCTCTGTCAAGCTCGTCCCCAACAGAACCAGGCCCTTCGTTGTAGAAGCGTTTTGCAAAATCCTCTATCTGACGTCTATAATTGGATATTTCACCTCGAGTAATCTGAGAAAAAAGCAGAGTTGAGTCAACTTAACCTGTGGTTATTTTTAATCATCTTCACTTGGAAAGTAAAATGTAGAAGGTACCTCAGTGAAAGTCCTCTTTATGCCCCCAAGAGCGTGCTCCACAGTCATCGATTCATTAAGCAGATTTAGCCACATGCTCTCAATCACTTTAACCCGTTCTTTCTCTGCATCAGACGGCTAGTAAAAGAACAAAAAATTAATGATCAGTGATTTGGAATTAAAATTTGGGGGAACTTCTGCTTAGGGGACCAGCAGATGAGGTTGCTTGGAGCAATAAAAGAAAAAGTTGGTTTAATTATAAAAATTATATTAAAGTAATTTTATTACATTAACTAAAGTAAAATCAGTATTTTTATATTTTTTATTTATTAAAATTTTCCCTTATAGCATTGTAGTCTCCATAGTTCTCCTGCCTCTGTATCTCACAATAGCCAAGGTATGGAAACAACCCAAATGCCCCAAAGTAGACTATAGGATCAAAGAGTTGTAGTATATCTCTACAATGGAATACTAGTCAGAGATAAAAAAAAAAAAAAA
>NW_004567130.1:1063524-1074072 GCF_000260355.1 Condylura cristata | reverse complement strand
GTAGCCTCTAAGTCAGGTGTAAGGAAAACAAGATAAAATTGAAGATCTTGGCAAAGAACAGAAAATTGTTTTAAAAGGAGATTGTAGATATGATTGTTACAATTCTTGAAATTAAGAGCTCAAAAGGTAGATTAAGGAACCAGTATCAGCAGCTCAGATACAACAAAAGAGAAAATTAATGAACTGAAATGTTGGGTCAAAGAGCCACCGAAAGACAAGACAGGAAAAGAGGTAAGAGCATCGTGTGTGACTGGGGTCCCAGAAGAGGAGAGGAGAAGACAGCAAAAGCTTTTAGTTCTCTAAAACTCAATATATATGACCTCTAAAACTCTCCAAGAAAAAGAATTTGAAGAAAAAAACAGATCTTTGAGTCATAGTGTAGTCTCACTTTCTATCCAGTTCTTAAGTAAGACACACCTTTAACTTAATAAGGAAGACAAAAGTTAAAATTGAGAATGTCGGCAGGCAACAGGAAGTGTTTTTCTTTAAATGGGAATTCCAGAAATGAACATTATGATTCCTGAAATTAAGAGCGTAAAAGGCAGGTGCAGGAGTCCGTGATGGCACACAAGGCACAGCTCAAGAGTGGCTGGTCCTTTTACTGGCCTCTGCAAGAGGCTTCCCTGTGGGCGCCTGGGCCTCATCAGGACGGGCCTCGCTGCAGCAAATCTCCTGGTCTGGGCAGAACCCCTGGTGGCCAAGCCAGGGGTACTTACACTCCTCAGCACAGGGTACCTGAGAGGTCTCCCCCTGCTTCACTCACAGAAATAAGAGTCACTGAGACACAAGGCATCACATACCCACAAAGATGCAACTGAGAAAAACTCAAGAGAAAAGAAACAAATCGCTTTTATAAGTCTGAACTTGCATAAAATCTGTACTTTGGCATCCATGTGATTTGGCTGTTTCAAACACTTTTGCTGAGCTCTAGGCCTTGGGGAGACACAGAGAGTCTCTCGCTTAAAAACGGGCAGTGTGACAATGATTTCAGGAAGAGCCAGACCCCTTGAAACTCATCTGTGGACTTCCAAAGGGCCACAAAACCCACACTTCAAAGAGAGAACTGAAGTACTGTCTTCTGCCAGTTTCTTTTCTCATCGCTCTCTCTTGTTGTCACCATCACTTTGGCAAGAGCTCTGTCTTTATTAAAGGGAATTAGCACACACAATAAGAAGGCAGAGGGAGCTCTGAAAGGCTGTGCAGCCATGAGCAGGCTGCAGCAATGTGGCGTGCACCAGACAGGATCAGAAACAACCTCCATGCTTTCTCTATTCTAAGTAACTGTAGGGTTACTTAACATTTACATTTTATGACTTAAGGACAATAAATGACTCTGATAGCCTAATTGAGAAATATTTCCAACAGGGTCTTAGTTTCACCCCAACTGTAAAATGCTTAAGAAAAATAGACATGTGCATCTAGAGGGCTGGGAGTACAGGTGGGGCTCCCTCCTCCCTCCTCACAACTAAACGGCAGCCACAGACCCTGAAGGGATGTGGACCCCCACCCACAGCACATACCCAGAGCAACAGCCCATGGCCAATATCAAGAAAAACTTGAAGTGGACTGTATTTATAGTGACAGCGCAACATGGAAGGCTGAGCAGAGCCCCCCACAGCCTTGACCCAATGTCAGGGACTCTGAGACCCTGCACCAAGTAATAGGGTGTGTGAGCTGGCACCCAGGATGAAGGGTGCACTATTGGGGCTGCAGGGGTGGGAGTGTAAAGCAAGGATGACTGGTTTGAGCCCATGCTCTCAATATAGAACAGCAGGAAGTCAGAATAAATACGGGGAGGACCTGGCTCTCCCCAAGAGGAAGCTACGCAAAGCTCAAGTGGGGCTGTTCAGACCTGCCACCCAGCACAAGCAGGAATCAGAACAAAGAAATGCTTGGACAAACAAGAGCTCAAGCCCTGCCAATAGCACCAGCAAACACCCCAGGGGAGGCTCTATGCTGGCAGAGAAGAGGGGAGCTCCCAGCCTGTAACTGCAGCCCATGCCCAGCCCTATAGCTTGTGCTGAAAAGTGGCCTGGAGTAGAGACACCACCCCAGCAGAGGGGTTTCTGTGGACCCCCATATACAGCTGGCATCCAGAGCACAGCAGGAAGTCTGGGTCCCGTGCTTCCTTCCTGGGGGTCAGTCTTGGGTTCCCCAATGCCTGTCCTTCTGTATACCCACCACTTCTCACAATACCAGTCCCCAGATTACTTCAACAGGGACAAACATCTACCCTTATTACAACCCATTAGAAATTATAAATGAGGAGACAGAGAACACAACAAATACCTAAGCAAAAAGTATCCCAGAGGAAAGCCCCAAGCTAGCAAGATGGCAAATGTGGCAGAAGAGGAGGTCAAGGTCACAGTTGTGACAATGTTTATGGAACTCAAAAAGCACAGAGGACATAGGACAACAGATACAGGTAAAGAAATGTGTGGCAGCAATGATCAGAACTAAAAGAGTTAAGGAGTACTATAACTGACTTCCTAACACACTTCTGGGTGACAGCAGACACCCAGAAGCAATGGAGAGAACTGGATGACCCAGCAAGCCTACCTTGGGCAAATACCCAAAGATAGTGAATCATCAATACAAAAAAACCATTCACAGCAGCAGTGTGCACAATAACCAGGACACAAAAGCAGCCTGAATGTCCATGGAGAGATGGCTAGTTCATGAAGATGTGGTATATCCACACCACGGAGTACTATACAGCCACGAGAAAGGGTGGAAAGGAGCCATTTTCAACAAAAGGAAGGGAATGGGGAATATGAGAGAATGATGTGCAGAAAAATCAGAATAATAAAAACAAATGTTGGACACTTGTATAGCAGGCAACTTGATAACATGAAACACTTTCCAAAACCAGTGGGCTTCAACAAACACCCTGAGGACTCTGAGGCCAAGAGGGAGGAGAGGTAGAGCAAGATAGGGGGACACAGGTATGGTGGTAGGAAAAAATATAATAAAAAGATGATTTCCATGGTGTTGTCAAGAAACTTCCATAAGAAATTCACAATGGGGGCCCTCTCTGGTGGCGCAATGGGTTAAAATGCAGCACTGTGAAACTAGCTGCAGCCACCTCAGCTCAAGTTCGATCCCCAGCCAGGGAAGTGACCCACACGGCAGACCTCTCATGTCTTGCCTGCTTCTCCCCTCACCTGTGTATTTCATTGATCTGCATTTTTTTGCTCCCCACTCTGTCTCTGGTGAATCTTCTCACAGCCCCTAACATCTGGCCTGTACCCCAATTCTGTATGTATAAATAAATAAATCTTTAAAAAAAAGAAATTTACAGCCCCTCCCTGGTGGCACAATGGGTTAAAGCACAGCACTGCAAACTAGCCACAGCTGCTTCAGTACCAGATGGATCCCTGGCGCAGGAGGTGACCTACATGGTGCAGCAGACCTCTCCTTGCCTTCCCTGCTTCTCCCCTCAGTGGTGTACTTCATCAGCCTGCCTGTTCTGCTCCCCACTCTGTCTATGGTGAATCCTCTCACCACCCCTGCACCTCTCGCCTATACCTCAAGTTCTATATGCAAATATAAATAAAACTTTAAAATAAAAAGTTATCTTTAATTTAGGGAATGCTCTGGAGCACTCAATTTTTTTCTTGCTGATAAACCAAAGGTCAAGAAAGAAAATGGATATTCACTTACAAAGATATTGTACATCGCCAAGGTGCGGTACCTCTCCTGAACATCCCTGTATCTTAATTCCATGACCAAAGACTTACTCCTGATCTCTGCAATTGTGGCAAGAACAAGCTTGAGGTCTTCAAGAGTGCTGGGGGTCTTCTTCAGCTGTTTGGCCAGGTTCTAGAAAACAAAGTTGAAAGGACACAAAATCTGTGGAATGAGAACCCAACTTCCATAAAAGTCATCTGGATGAAACCCAGGGATAGCCACCTCTGTCTCTTCGTGGAGATTGTGGAGTTCCTCCCTGGCGGACTCATTGAGAAGTTTCCCAAGTGAAACCACCCAAGACTTGGCATTTTCCCGCACTGTGCTTGCCAGAGGCCCTAGTTGAAGCCGGATGCACTGCTCGTCCTTAATTAAAGGGTGGCGTAGGACGTCAGAGGCAATCTTGGAATAGAACTGCAGTTTTTCATCATACGCCACACAGGGGGGTTTCTTGGCAGCAAATTTCTCCATCACAATAGTTTTGTCTAATTTCCAGAGGGGGCGATACCTCTTCCATTTTTGTAGGTATTTTGTAAGATTGAGCAGAATCCTGTGGATGTTTTGAGGGATCATAAGTGCTTGCTCAGTTATCTGGGGGTTCAGAGAAATGTCATTGTAAAAGCTTATTACAACAAGCTCTTCTTCTTCCCCCTTCTGAGGAGGGCACTCAATGCAGCTGCCATGCATCCATCGGACAAAATGCTGGCAAAATAAGAATGGGGGAGGGGGGCAGAACTTTAGTATCTATTTGACTCCATATGTATATATTAGTATTCGTTAGTATACATAACTCTACCTAGTAATAGAAATGACTTATTAGTAGGGTTAGATTGTAAAAATGACCACAACGCCTGCTTCTCCCATCCAGGTGAGTGTGTTAACCCGGGACTCAACTTGTCCAAGAGAGAGGGGCAGAAGGGACATTGCATAAATTCCAAACCAAGGGCTCAAGTTGACCTGCGGCTTCCATTCTCATGCTCTTGAAGTCTTGCAGCCAGCAGAGGGATGCACCGGAGCTGGCCCAGAGGATGACGGTAAGCCAGACTCAGGAGAAGCCAGATGCCCCCCAGGGCCAGCCAGTCATTGGATGTGTGACTGAGGTCAGCAGCTGCTACACGCACGAGTGAGCACAAACAAGACCAGAAGAACCACTCAGCAGAACCCAACCCACAGCACCATGAGTGAAAGGAGGATTGTTTTCAGTCACTGAGGCTTAAAGTTGTCGACAAGTGCCACATTATTTAATCTTCCCAATGGTTCCAGAGAGTGGCTTGTATTATCATTTCCTCTTGAGAAATGAGGTCAAGAGGATTGTAGTTAAAAAACTTTCACTCATTTTGTTTTCAGTTATGAAATGTGACTCCCAAAGTAGAAAAAACATGCTGTGGTTAAACCACACCATTACCTTGTCATAAAGGCTTATTTGCAGAGATTTTGTTTATAAAGTGCCTTTCCAACGTTTTCCAAGATAGTGAAAAATTTATTTCACTTGATAGTATTTATGAAGATAGAAGAACACTAGCTTCATCAAAAGCTCCAAGCACATCTACTGGTGTGGGAGGCCGTTAAGTCAGTGTGAAATGTTGTAATTAATACCTGTGGTGTTTCATGGAGAGCATTTCCTCTATTTACTTACTCCTTGGAAATGGTTTTGTTTCCCCACCCAAAGAGTTGATGGTGTAACATCTGTAACTTAAGAGAATTTATATAAAAGAAGCTCTTGCCCAGAACACTAAGTATGTTCAGCTTATTCATTAATTTCTAATATGGTGAAAACAAATTTCCTGTTGGTAACATCTACACTCTGCAAAAACAAAAAGTCTAAGACATGCTTGACTTTCTGAACATGAAGATGTTAGTGTGTGGAGAGGCCTGACATCCTTTGCCCACAAAGATGGCCTTATATTTCTTTTGTCATAAGACAGAGACTTCGGAATTTTGGGTAAAAACATTCATACAATAGCATTGACCCAGAGCCAGGTTCATGTGAGACGCCATGTGAGGTGCCATCCTAGGTGCTGGGGAGTCAGCAGTAGACCAGCACACCAAGTCCAAGGCCTCAGGGAACTGGGTTGTAGGCATGAGAAGAGACAGGAGAGTGAGCAAATAAATAAGGAAGTGTCAGAGGTGATCAAGTTAGGAAGAGGATGGGACCAGGTGATGTAAAAGAAAAGAATGAGAAGGACCATCAAGCAAGGGCCCTGGGCAGACAATTCCAGGCAGAGGAAATGCCAGTGACCCACGTCGACCTGCTGGAGGTGCTGGACGCAGAACACAGGAGAGCACAGTAGAGGCAGGGCTGAGATCTGAGCAGATGTAGATGGCGAAGGGGCTCTGGGGCATCGTGGGGAGACTAATGAGGTTCTGAAGCAGTGTGAAGCTGTCAGGGATTTAGACCAGGGACGACATGAGCAGGCTCAATTTTAAAAGCTGGTTCTGTCCGCCTATGTGGAGGATGCCTGAAGAAAGTCACTGCAGCCATCCAGGTGAGAGATGCTGGCAGCCTGGCCAGACCCACAGCCTGGGAGACAAGCGGACAGACAGGAGGCAAGTCGAAATCACTGACGAGCTGAAGGTGGAGGGCAAAAGAAAAAAGGAAGAAATGGCGGGCTCCCGGGTTGTTGGCTCAAGCAGTGGTCGATGTGGGCACCATTTCCTGAAGCAGGAAAACTGGGCAGCATCAGTTTGCAAGGCAGGAAGTCAAGAACTCCACCATGGACAAGCCAAGTCTATAGTCCAAGGGGTCGGGAACTTGGAAGTGACTAGTGATGTGGATCGTGGGAGAGGGTTGGTGAGAATGGAAATGTGTGCCACCTCGCGTGGTTGATGCTGGAGGAGCCGAGACACTCTTCGTGATGATATGGAGAGCAGACAAGAGAATGAAGGGGTCGGGGTCAGCTGAGGACACCCCAGGGCTTGGAGACCAGCAGAGAAGCTAGGTGGGGACTGAGACACCTGGACACAGGCCACAGAGCAGCGTGTACCATGGACCCAGACGCAGAACTCCCTGCTCACTGGCCCAGCCACCTGACTCGGCGTGGCCCCTCAGCCCTCACCCTGGTGATTTCCACGCAACTTCGCACACAGTGGACACACATTTTGTCGATCTCATTGGCGTTGGGGTGAAGGATGATCTCCGGTGCAGTCAGAATGGTTTCCGTTTGGAACAAAGGGACATTTCCGAGGACTAAAGAATTGAAAGACTGCAAATTCCTAGAAGGGATTAATCAAAAACAGTCAGTGGACTAAATCCAACAGTTGACAGAAACGACTAGAGCATGGTCACGTGGAAAACTTTTACTCAAAGGAATAAATACTCTAAGGTTATAACGGCACATTTGGAATGAGTGAGGATGTTATTTTTCTGGCTCAAATGTTACAAATCACTCATTTCTGCTTTGGGGAGGCTGCTCATTTTTAGTCGGAAGACCCTAAACAGCGACGATGACTGCCAAAGCAGTTCAGTTCTGACCTGCTCGTATGTGTAAAGTATTTTGATCTCCACACCTGGTTTTAGACACTGACATGAAGTCTGACTTACTTCAGGATGAGCTTGGTCAGGACCTCGTAAATCTTGTTTTCCCAGTACTCGTAGTAGGACAGCAGCTTGGGGGCCTTGCCTGTGTTGGTATGGACGACCAGGCCCTCCACCTTGGTCAGCAGAGGCCCAATGGCAAGGTACCACCTGACCATGTGTTCCACGTCTTTCAGCCTTTCTACTTCAATGTGCTCAAAAAACTCCTTCACACCTGCAGAGAAAGACGCCACATGACAGGTTCATGGGCATTGCCAGGATTCGAGTGTCAAGTCACATGTAGCTGAACATCTTAGAAATGCCAGCACAGCCTCTGACCTCCACTCAGTCAGAGAACAAGTCAGCAGCAAAAGGCAAGAAGCACCCTAGCGGGGAAATAAGTGGCCAGCACTGCACTCTGGGTCGGGCCAGGAAGGGGGCCCGGCCCAGTGTGGGCAAGCTTGCAGGTCTGCTGAGCCCACTCACAAGCACTCATGAGCCCCTCAGATACAACTCACACGGCTGTCACCAGGGAACAGACAAGGGGTGGCTGTATTTCACACGGAAGCTGTGACATTATCTAAGCAATATATAAACAGACAAAAATAACAATTACCCAAGGCCAGTGCAAGTAACTGATTAAGATCACTAGGAATGGCTTTATTCTACTCAACAGCCATGGGGATGGGGGGTGGGGTGTCTCTGTGAGGAGACATATGAGTGTGGGTGTGTGAGAGTGTGGGTGTGAGAGTGTGTGGATTGTGTGACAGGGGGCACACAGGTGTTCAGTGTGTGGATTGTGAGTGTGTGTGTGTAAGAGTGAGCATGGGCATGTGCATATGCAATCCCAAGCAAGATGTCTTCTCATTCCTTCCATTAACAAAGGGGCCAGGAGCCAGACCCACCTGGGAGGTCATCCTCACTCTTAGATATCGGAAACTTAAAGAGATTTATGGACTCCATCAATGTCAGCCTGGAAGTGATATCATCTGCATTCTTGTGGATCTGGTGCACAAGCGATTCGAATTTCCCAATGGCCTGTTTACACCGGGTTATGTAGTCAGGGATACCTTTGGAGAAAAAGGGAAAGAAGGAAGGGTCTTTGGGTGCCTTGGTCATTTCCTTTGTCCTCCCTCTTCACCCCTCTTGGCTGCGTCTGCAGTGTGAACACCCCTGCACTGGAAGGTAGACCCTGGCTCATGCCTGCTCCCTAGGTCCCTGGGAAGGACCTGCACTTACACTCACGGGGTCTGGCAAGGAGGCCTGGACTCAGAGTCAGCCAAACTGTTTCTTCCGCTCAAACTCTGGCATGAAGCTGTGCAGGGGAAGGGCAGCCCCACCCTGCTCTCTTCTCATGACCACACCCTGGGCCCTGCACTCCACACCGCCCTGTCCACTCTCTTGTGGGCTTTGGCTCAGAAAAGTAAACAAGACCATGATGGTGAACCTGAACTAAGCATGTGTTGTTTATTATGCCATGGTAATGCCATTACACTGTGAAGCCAGCACAGGTGCCTTCACTGTCCACAGGTAGAACATCCCAACCTTGCTGTGCTTTAGAAGGTTATTTTTGGGGTCTGGGAATGCTCAGATTTTTCCATCTATGTTAATGGCAACAACATTCCTAAACTTACAGATAACCGATGAAATCAGACCAATAGGCACATTTTACCTTTGGCTAGCAGGGGAAACCTGCACAAAGATTAGGCCCACTTTACGAAGAGACTGAGCCCCTACAGGCTGAGACAAGTGGGGAGAGCAGAGCTCTGAATCTAGAGGTTTTGCTTTGGAGCCCACAGCCCAAAGATGCACTTTCTCTGTACAAAGAACAGAGAAGCAAGGAAAAAAAGGAAGAAAGGAGAGGAAGAGGCCTGGAGCAAGAGGAGCGAGAGAGAGGAGGAAGGAGAAGAGAAGAACAAAATGTTGTTTAGGTAAAGATGTGAAGCTCTACACCCAGGAAAAGGGAGTAGGTATGTGTTCTTTACATCTCCAGCTAAATCAGCAAACCCACACACATGCCCATTGTCTATAAAACAAACTTTCAGACTCGAAGGTAGAGTGGCTAATTGGCCAGGGCACTTTGTTCCCAAGAAATGAGGCTGGGATGGACTCTCTCCTCATTCACCCCAGTCTTGTTGCTGAGGAAGGCAACAACCTGCAAAGGCAGAAGCACCAAGAGACTCCTGCTCTCTCCAGCCAAAGACCCAAGAAAGGATGCCCACCCAGACAGCACGGTGTAGACGAGCTGGCCCTCCTACAGGCAAACACCACAGACAGTGACATCGCCCTGTTCCATGCAGCAGGGGCCAAAAAACATGCCCCCCATCAATGCTGATAAGGTGCCCACACCCTCTGTCCCTTGTGCCTGGTGGTGGTGTCAGGAAGGCCATAGAGATGGGGGTAGATTTCCATCCAGCAATGGATGCCACCCCCTCATCCAGTGTGGGTGAGGGGCCAGGATGGAGCAGTGATGTGCCTCCACCTGTCGCGAGGGCAGTGTGCCCCCAGCAGCGATGCTTGTCACCAGCAGACCTGTGCTGGGAGAACAGCCACCGAGAGCCCTGTCAACAAAAAGGGGTCACTGAGAGGAGGGCGCCAGAAAGGGGCTTTGCAGCCAGCAAAGGTATGGAGAAAGCTGGGTTTTCCTTCCCTGCTAGAGCTTTCTGGATTCGATTTGATGGTTGCAATGAAAATGATCACATTTTTGACTGAAAGAAGATCCACGATTATAAATGGAGATGTCAATATTTCCTCTCCTGGTAACTGGGAGAACCATCATAAAATCTTTGAAAACAGAGAAAAACTTACCATGACCGTCAACCAACAGAATCCAGTCAGTCAACAGGGATAGGATATTCTACCCAACAAAGAAAATCCTTTTCAAATGACCACACAAAATATACCAAGGTACTGTATCCTGAAACGTAAAACAAACCTCAAGAAAGTTAAAAGAACTGAAATAATACAGACTATGATCTCTGGCAACAAGGGCCTCAACCTACAAGTCAATGACAGAGAAAAAACAAAAACAAGAAAATCTCCAAATATTTGGACTTTAAACAATATATTTATAAGTAACCTATGAGCCAAAGAGGCTTTAAAATTTGCTTAAATATATCAATACAGGCCCTCCATGGTGGCGCAGCGGGTTAAAGCACAGCACTGAGAAGCTAAAGCCACTTCTGCATGAGTTCGATTCCCGCCTGACCCGGAGGTGACCACATGGCGTGGCAGACCTCTCCTGACCCACTCGCTGCTCTCCTCAGCAGTGTACTTCGTCGATCTGCCTGTTCTGTTCCCCACTCTGTCTCTGGTGAAGCCTCTCACCGCCCCTGAGCCTCTGGCCT